>NW_028296879.1:430000-612500 GCF_055471065.1 Atractosteus spatula
ATACTAAAAGATTCGTCCAACAGCCTGAAGAAGCGATTACATTTCTTCCAAACTTTTTGTGCAAAACCACACTCCATTAAAGCATGTTTAATTGTCTCAGGGCTCTTACATCCCTCTCTTGGACATGTTGCAGACCTTGTCAATTTGTGCTTATAGAGCACTTCTCTAACCGGCAATCTTCCCCACACAATTCTCCAATTAAGATCAATAAACTTATGGTCCAAACCCCGTGGCTGGATTCGGGACCACACAGCTTCTTTTCCTCTCCGCTCTGCCGGAACCTTGGTTGTCTCTATTATTTGCTGGTATAGACATCTGTGTTTCAGTAATATCGAGGCGTCCCCCTTGTCCCAATATTTCCTCATCCACCCTGTTGCATGTTTATAATACCAGGGGAGGTCTCCCCCGTGCGGCACAGCGTTCGACCATGTCACCACCATTCTCATATGCTGCGCCAGCCAAAATCTCACAAAATACTGATAAGCATGATTCACAGGTGAGTTCAAAGCAACACACAGGTTAGACACATAGATACAGTCCAACTTCATTGGAAAGTCAGGGACTTCTCTGCCACCCTGTTCTATTTGTCGAACCATATCCACTCTTTTAATGTATTCGTATTTCCCTCCCCATATAAAACGAAACACCTCACCAACTAAAAGGCGTCTGTACCTTGCCGGCAGTGGGTACACGTATACCAAATACACTAAAAGCGGTAAAATGTCGACTTTCAAGATTAAAACCTTCCCAACTAGGGTCAGCTTTAACTTGCTCCATAATCCCAGCTTCCTTCTGACTTCCTTGATTCTAGAGGCCCAGTTGCATTGCCCCGATCCCCTCCGTAAAAAGTCAAGACCCAAGATCTTGATGGGTCCTGTACATAATCTAAAACCACTGGCCCACTGCTGTGATATCTCGCTAGAACCAAAAGCCTTCACCGTACTTTTCTCTGCATTTAGACAGGCGCCCGATGCTCTCGCAAAGACTTTAAAAACATCCAAAGCGAAGGTCAAACTAGATGTTGTGCCTGCTAATAAAGTTACATCATCTGCATACATGGTTAATTTAACTCTTTCGCCTCCGCTCCCAGGCAAGATCAAGCCATCTATTTTGTCCTCTCTTCTAATTGCACATGCGAAAGGCTCTATGTAGATCGCAAATAACAAAGGCGAGAGAGGGCAACCTTGCCTCACTCCGGCTTTCTGGTTGATAAAATCTCCTATCCAACCATTCACTGCCGCTCTGCTCCCCACGTCGTTGTATAGGGTTCTGATCCAGCTGATCACCGTTGGTCCAAAACCTAAGTTCTCCAAAACCAGCCATAAGAATTTGTGCGAGACCCTGTCAAAAGCCTTCTCCAGATCTAAGTTGGCTAATAATAGAGGAACCTTCCTCTGTTCAGCCCATGATACAGCATCCCTTAATAACTGCAGGGTCCATTTTCCCGACCTCCCTTTCACTCCACTAGTCTGGTCCTTGCCTATTATGCTCGGCATCACCTGAGCTACACGATAGACAAGCGCTTTTGCCATTATCTTATAATCAGCGCATAAAAGCGTTAGGGGCCTCCAGTTTTTCAAGGACGTACGGTCTCCTTTCTTAAAAATCAGGGTTAAAATGCCTTCCCTCATGGACTTACCCATACGTTCCTTGCTAAAAATCTCTTTTATTAGTTCCAAAAGAAAAGGGCCTAAAATTCTCCAGAAAGTGCCATAGAACTCTACTGGAATTCCATCGACCCCCGGCACCTTCCCCCTTTTCAGAGACTTCATCGCCTCTTCCAGCTCAAGCAGTTCAAAAGGTTTTTCCAAATCAGCTTTCTGTTCTTCTGACAGGGTTGTCTGCAAGTTCTGAAGTATCGCTCCCGCTGCTTCCCTTTCACTTACCTTTTCTGAAAAAAGGTTCCCATAAAAACTAGATACTTCTCGCAGCATTCCCTCTTGATCTGTAATCTGTCCACCACCAGAGTCAGAGACAGCTTGTAATACTCTCTTCTCCTGCCTCTTTCGAATCTTGTTAAAGAAAAAGGTAGAACATGTCTCATATTTTTCTAGAAACTCCACCCTCGCTCTGAACAGAAAATCTCTTGCCCTCTTCTCATAATACTCCTTTATCTGTTTGACAAGAGTTGTAACTTTTTTCTCACTAGAGGGCGCTGTACCATTTCCACTGTTATAGGCTTTCTCCAAATCTCTCTCGAGATTCTCTAATTCCTCCTTCTCCTCCTTCCTCCTCTCCCTACAGTATTTCCTGGAGATCTTTCCTATCACCATCTTGGCTTCTTCCCAGATCTCTACTAGAGATCTGTCGTCCGGTCTTTTATTCAGAAACCTTGTTAAAAACCTTTCCATCTTCTTTATGTACTTCGTTTCTTCCAGAACCGAACAATTTAATCTCCAGACCCCTCTTCCAAAATTAATTCCAAAATCCACTATCCCAACATTCACAACACAATGGTCAGAGAACCAAACTGGAGTGACTTTAACGGTTCCCACCTTGATTGTGCTAGATACGAAAACATAGTCTAGTTTTCTGCACACACCCCTCGTGTTGCTCCAGGTACATCCCACTTGGGGTGGGATACTCATTTTATGACTGTCCTTCAAACTGTACATTCTCAAAATATTCTTTACCTTTCGGGCATCCCCATCCTTCTCATTATCAATATCAATATTAAAATCCCCGCCAATCACTACAGCCTTGTTTGTCACACATAAAGGACCCAAATTAGTCAAGAAATCCCTCCTTTCCCTAATTGCAGCTGGAGCATACACACACACAAACCTACCGTCTATCCCGTTGACCCTCGCATCCACACACAACAACCTTCCCGGCTCACTCACCCTCACCTCTCCGCATTCCGTTTGAGGGTTCCCGAACAGGATCCCTACCCCGGTAGAGTTTACCTTTCCAATGCTCCACCTTGAGGGGCCACGGTCCCACAAGGCGGACAGCGTCTCCTTATCTCTTTCATCCTTGATATGTACCTCCTGTAAAAAACACACAGTCGGTTTCAAATCTCTGATATATTCAAAAACAGCCACTCTCTTAGCCCTATCACGCAGCCCTCGCACATTAATTGTCAAGATGCTGCTCATTGAAAAAAAGGGTTAAGTCCAGGCTTTTTGGGCTCTCCCCTCACCCTCTTTGATATATGCCTGTAATTCTGATCCGCATCTAATCACGTCCTCCTTCTTTTTACCTTCAAGGCTCATCCCCAGCACTTCCCTTCCACTATGATCAAAAGTGATCTTAACACTGCTGAACTGCCTGAGGATGTCCTTAATTTTCTCAAACCCTTTCGGGTATCTCACCCCCTCCCTGTACCATGTAGTTTGCTTAAGGAAAGCACTGGTGGTCTCGATATCAAGCCTCCAGAGGCTTCCTGTCTGCCACACCTTCCGGCGTAACTCCTCATACCTCCGCTGGCGGTCTTTCCTAGCTAAATCCCCAGCCTTTTGGGCCTCCCTATCCTTAATTAGGTCCACCAGAACCTGCTGCGCAGCCATAGCGGACTTCTGTTCCCTACTTGTGATCCTAATTAGGTTTTTGCCCTCTACTTCAAAGACCACGCCCTCTTGTACTAATTTAACCAAATTTGGGACAGATGTAAAATCAATCTGCCCCTCCTCATTTATTTTCTGCTCAGACAGAAAGTCCTCTGTCGCAGCCACTATCAGTCCAACTAAGCCACAGGGTCGTTTACTGTGGCCCAAAAAACTTTCTGTCTGTTTTTCAGGTTCCATACTTGTCTGAGGAGCCGTGTCAGCAACCACCTCAGGGGTTGAGACCTCCTCGCTACTTCCTCCCATTTCTAATTTCCTTTTTGCAGTTCCACCAGTTCGTTCCACCTCTTCTCTGACCCCTATGGTTTGCTCAATGTTGCTCATTATGTCCTGCATGGCCTCAAGGTTTTTGGCCGTCCGAGCAGCAATGTCCTCTACTGTTGCTGAACCATCTTCCGCGTCTACCTCTGGATCCGGGGTGGGACTTCTGCTCTCTAGCTCCCGATCTTCCACCGATTTCTGCCTCCCCCCGTCTGCTGCTTCTCTCCCTGTATCCTCCTCTGTTTCTTCTGACACTCCAGTCGCCTCCTCTCCCTTCTCTGTACCTGAAACAGAAAGGGACAAAGAAGGCCCAGCAACCCCAGACACGCCCCCTGCTGCCTCCCTGCTTACCGAGATATGGCTCAGAGGGCAGTCCTTATACAAATGGCCATTCTCCCCGCACAGGTTGCATGTCTTTGTCGCCTTGCAGTCTGCTCCCAGATGTCCCGTTTTCCCGCAGCGTTTGCACATCAGCTCCCTGCAATTAGCTGCGAAATGTCCCTCACCTCCACACCTCCTGCATGTCAGTGGTTGTCCCGGGTAACTGAGGTATCCACGATTCGCTCCAATAAAAACATCGCAGGGGGATGCAAAAAACCGTCTTCTTGAGTGCTGGCAGTCCTCAAACGGGCAAAAAACCTAATCTTCCCTGTCCAATACCTATTTCTGTCCATTATTTTGGTTCCTTTGGCTGTTAAGTCCACAAAACGCTTCAGAAATACCTCAATGTCTTCTTCGGGCACATAGGGATTAAACATCTGGACAATCAGAGGTCTGTTTTCTCTTATAAACAAAGGTTCCACAATATAATCACATAATGGCTTCTCCTCTTTTTTAGTTTTGGCTGTCTCCCAGACTTTTTGGCAAACCGCTCTGCTGGTCAAGAACAGGTCATAGGTCTTTTTCCCCAAAAAATCTTGAAAACAATACACATCAGTGGGACTCAGACCAAAGACACCACGAATGATATCATCCCCAAAAATTTCTCTGTCCCTCAAAACTCTTTCTCCAGCTTCTTCCTTCTGCACAAACCTAATTGTGTGTCTCAACTGACCTTCACGACTGCCAGCGCCCTCTAGTGGTCTTCCCGCCGAACTTCTAGATGAAGCCGCAGCTGCTGCATAACTTCTTCCTCCCTCCTTCGCAGGTCCTTTTCCAGTTCTTCCACGGTCTTCTCCGGCCAGGGTCCTCCCTGCCGTATCAAAAGCGCCTTCAGGAGCCGGCTCCATCCCTCCGTCCTCTCCGCTCCGCCGCTCCATCTGGTGGGTTGTAGAAATCGTCCGCCGCCGCTGCCGCCGCCGCCGATGCTCTCCTCTCTCCTCTCCGCCGCTGCTCTCTCGGTCTCCCAGCTAAGTCCTCAGACCGCGGTCATGCCACGTATCTTCAGATCTTAGCCAAAAGGCCGAGAAGCGATGCCCGACGCCGGCCTTGGGCGGGCGCGCGGGCGTCCGGCTGGCGCGCAGCGGCGCAGGCCGACGCCTCTGGAGCCCGGTCCGCACGCGGCTGCCGGCCGCCCGGACTCCGCTCTCCCCCTCTCTTGCCTGCCTGCTTGCTCGCCTGCCTGCCCGCCAGTCCCGGGCGGGGGCCCTGCTCTTTGATCTCCTGTCAACGGCCCGACAACGACCGCAGCCGCGGGGGGCGCCAGCCGGCCGGCCTCCTTAGCTTAGGCCCCTCCCACCAGCAGCAGCCGTGCCGAGTGAGCTGCAAGCGAAAGCGGACCGTCGGCACCTGCGGGCAGAGGCAAGGGGCAGCGCTCTCTCGGGAGGGACGGGGACACACACACACCTGCCTGCCTGCCGAAAAAAAGAAAGAAAAGGTGTATATACTAAGTTTTTTGGAGGGAAAACGGCCGGCTGTCGAAAGGGGCCCGCCTGCAAGGACGGGGACACACACACACACACACACACACACACACACACACACACACACACACACACACAAGCCACGCCTGCCTCCCTGGAAAAAGGAGGAAAAAACTAAGTTTTTTGGAGGGAAAACGCACGGGAGCCGAAAAGGGGGCCGGCCTGCTTGCCGAGAGAGTCGAGGCGCGGGAAAGTGCACGGAGGGAGCACGGGAACGGGGAGGGGGAGAGAGAGAGACACAGAGACACACAGATGGACGAGAGACGAGACCGGAGAGGAAGGAGCTCCGGTCCACCTCGCTTGCTTGCTAGCTACGTCTGTCTTTTCACCGCTGAGAGAAGGTAGTGCACCGTTCCCGGAGGCGCTGCAATACCGGGCCGATGCGTGGAGAGGACGGAGCAAGCTCCTGATCCAGCTCCCTGTTCCAAAAATCCGTTTAATATGTGGTCCCCCGATGGGGGACGTATCAGATATTAAACTGATAAGAACAGATACTACACTTGATCTTAGCCAAAAGGCCGAGAAGCGATGCCCGACGCCGGCCTTGGGCGGGCGCGCGGGCGTCCGGCTGGCGCGCAGCGGCGCAGGCCGACGCCTCTGGAGCCCGGTCCGCACGCGGCTGCCGGCCGCCCGGACTCCGCTCTCCCCCTCTCTTGCCTGCCTGCTTGCTCGCCTGCCTGCCCGCCAGTCCCGGGCGGGGGCCCTGCTCTTTGATCTCCTGTCAACGGCCCGACAACGACCGCAGCCGCGGGGGGCGCCAGCCGGCCGGCCTCCTTAGCTTAGGCCCCTCCCACCAGCAGCAGCCGTGCCGAGTGAGCTGCAAGCGAAAGCGGACCGTCGGCACCTGCGGGCAGAGGCAAGGGGCAGCGCTCTCTCGGGAGGGACGGGGACACACACACACCTGCCTGCCTGCCGAAAAAAAGAAAGAAAAGGTGTATATACTAAGTTTTTTGGAGGGAAAACGGCCGGCTGTCGAAAGGGGCCCGCCTGCAAGGACGGGGACACACACACACACACACACACACACACACACACACACACACACACACACACACAAGCCACGCCTGCCTCCCTGGAAAAAGGAGGAAAAAACTAAGTTTTTTGGAGGGAAAACGCACGGGAGCCGAAAAGGGGGCCGGCCTGCTTGCCGAGAGAGTCGAGGCGCGGGAAAGTGCACGGAGGGAGCACGGGAACGGGGAGGGGGAGAGAGAGAGACACAGAGACACACAGATGGACGAGAGACGAGACCGGAGAGGAAGGAGCTCCGGTCCACCTCGCTTGCTTGCTAGCTACGTCTGTCTTTTCACCGCTGAGAGAAGGTAGTGCACCGTTCCCGGAGGCGCTGCAATACCGGGCCGATGCGTGGAGAGGACGGAGCAAGCTCCTGATCCAGCTCCCTGTTCCAAAAATCCGTTTAATATGTGGTCCCCCGATGGGGGACGTATCAGATATTAAACTGATAAGAACAGATTTTTTTTTTTTTTTTTTTTTTTTTTTTATTACAAAGTACAAAAATCCATAAATCCAAACTCGGTATAACAAAAGCCCCAAATCAAACCTAATTCACAAATACACCAAACTTAAATCAACCAGTCATTAGCATAACCCCACCCTATATGCAAATCAATCACTCCCCTAATTCTAAACTATTCCCATACTCAAAACACATAAACCCCCAAAACCCATCGTTCACATCTTCAAACTTTTACATAATGCATCATACAACGTCTTGCTAATCTGTGTACGTTCCTCCCTCGTTTCCCCATCTATTCGAAACCCACCCGGAGTATCCCCTTCCTTCACAAGTTCTATACTACACCCTGGGAACTTCCGTTCCACTTCTTGCACTGTGGCCAAGCATGTCTTCGGTTTCACCTTTATCCGTTTCTGCCACTCCTGGCTTACTTCAACCGTCGTCCACTCCTCACAAATCTTGTTCTCCTTCCACGGTTGATGCCCCTCTGTGCACCCACTTTTACTTACACGCCCGCCCTTGCTCCCTCCTTTCCCAGTGCCCTCCACTATAACAGGCCTCTTCTTCCCACTTTTCCTCCCCCCCGCAGCCCCTGCAGGCCCTAAGGGTGGAAAATTCTCCTCAGTTAACTCAACTTCTGGCACCTTCACTGCAGATACAAAATCCCACGGTATACCCGGCAACGGTACTTCGATGTGCCCTGCCTTCTCCCATTCTATTCTACACTGTTTCGCATATGCTGCATGCTCCCTCTCAACATCACTATCTGTAAGATCCCAGGCATACGTTCTATCATCTTGGGCGTTACTACTTCCTCCTGTCACACATACATTTGTAACTGCCCCTCCCACCTCCTCAACTCTAGTCTCTACCACACGCCTCTCTGCTCGTTTATTGCCCGTACCAACCTCCCTCACCTCACTGCCACTAGATACCGCCCCGTCCTCGTTTATACCCATTTGTTTTCCCACCTTCTCTCTCGGACACCCCGCACTTTCTCCAACAGTCATACTTTCCACAACTTCCACCTTTGACATCTCTGCTTGTACTTCATCCGTCAACACCTCCACATGTTCACCAGTAACCCTCTCCATACTCCCACCCATCCCCTCCTTACCTACCTCCCTAACTACACTAACCTCCTGACTCCTAACACTCTCATCCCCCACGCCTTCCTTATCTTTCTTCATCCCCTCCTTTTCCTTCCCCCTCATGCCCCCCGCACACTCTCCTATAGCCATCCTAACTACATCCCCCACTTCCTGCCTCGTAACTTGTGTAACCTCCCTCACCTCCACCACTAACTCACAATTACCCCTCACCACACTCTCATCTACACCCTCCTTATCTGATGTCTTTATCACACTACCCCCTACTGGTCCATCTGCACCTAACCCTTCACGCAACTGGACCTCTTCCTCCTTACCCTCTACACCTACTCCTGCAGTTCCCATTTCATTTTTCCCCACCCTATCCACATCCTCCTCTTGCGCACTGTTTAACACCGCGTTCCCATCAGTGACCCTCTCCTTTCCTTCTAACTTATCTTGTTCAGCCCTGACCTTCGTTCTTCCCACACAGTTCCTATATATGTGACCTGACTCCCCACAAGAAAAACATCGGACCTCTTTCCTACAATCCCTCAATACATGTCCCTGTTCCTTACACCGACTACAAAACACTGTTGTACATTTTGCAGCATAATGACCCAGAACCCCGCATTTCCTACATGCGAGGGGCTGCCCTGGGTAAACCAGGTATCCCCTCTCTGTCCCGATCTCAAAAAACGCGGGGGGGTGCAACACCCCTCCCTCTTCCGTACCCCCAAACCGTAACCTCATCCAGTAGATACGTTTGCCCGTCCAAACCCCCTCAGAGTCCAATTCCCTCTCCCCCTTCCCCTGCAACAACACAAATTCATTTAAAAACCCATCAATGTCCTCTTCTGAAACAAAGGGATCAAAAACAAAAACAGTCATTTTCCGTAAACTTCCGGCAAACATAGGATTCACACGGAAAAGGCTCAACGGGGCCTTTCCCTTTCTCTCCAAAATCTTCCTCCATAACTCAAAACAGAGCTCGCTCGAAACCAAAGTTAATTCAAAAACCCCGCGATCACAATAGTCCTGCAAACATAGAATGTCCGACAGTTTCACCTCCAAAACTTCTTTCAATACAAAAGTCTTGAACTTATCTCTAGTCCAAGTCCCGGATTCTTCTCGGTCTCGCAAAGTGAAACGGATGGAGTCCTTCCGTCGCTCCTTCCTCGACCAAGGATGTCCCGCCTCCATCTCCAGCCGCAGATCCAAAGCACACTTCCAGGTCGCCAGAACACTCCACCACCGTCTCCCGTTCTCGTCCACTGGCCAGCAATTCCACTCGTCACCACCGACGTCTCGATCCTCCAAGCTCCAACCCAACGCTCAGCTCCTCCGGTCAATCCTTCTCCCGCTGCATCACTCCTTCCAGCCTTCCTTGTCCTCCCGCCGCCTTCCCGACCCTCTGACTAAGACCTCGGAATTGCGGGCTTGCCGGCTTAAACCTTGATCTTAGCCAAAAGGCCGAGAAGCGATGCCCGACGCCGGCCTTGGGCGGGCGCGCGGGCGTCCGGCTGGCGCGCAGCGGCGCAGGCCGACGCCTCTGGAGCCCGGTCCGCACGCGGCTGCCGGCCGCCCGGACTCCGCTCTCCCCCTCTCTTGCCTGCCTGCTTGCTCGCCTGCCTGCCCGCCAGTCCCGGGCGGGGGCCCTGCTCTTTGATCTCCTGTCAACGGCCCGACAACGACCGCAGCCGCGGGGGGCGCCAGCCGGCCGGCCTCCTTAGCTTAGGCCCCTCCCACCAGCAGCAGCCGTGCCGAGTGAGCTGCAAGCGAAAGCGGACCGTCGGCACCTGCGGGCAGAGGCAAGGGGCAGCGCTCTCTCGGGAGGGACGGGGACACACACACACCTGCCTGCCTGCCGAAAAAAAGAAAGAAAAGGTGTATATACTAAGTTTTTTGGAGGGAAAACGGCCGGCTGTCGAAAGGGGCCCGCCTGCAAGGACGGGGACACACACACACACACACACACACACACACACACACACACACACACACACACACAAGCCACGCCTGCCTCCCTGGAAAAAGGAGGAAAAAACTAAGTTTTTTGGAGGGAAAACGCACGGGAGCCGAAAAGGGGGCCGGCCTGCTTGCCGAGAGAGTCGAGGCGCGGGAAAGTGCACGGAGGGAGCACGGGAACGGGGAGGGGGAGAGAGAGAGACACAGAGACACACAGATGGACGAGAGACGAGACCGGAGAGGAAGGAGCTCCGGTCCACCTCGCTTGCTTGCTAGCTACGTCTGTCTTTTCACCGCTGAGAGAAGGTAGTGCACCGTTCCCGGAGGCGCTGCAATACCGGGCCGATGCGTGGAGAGGACGGAGCAAGCTCCTGATCCAGCTCCCTGTTCCAAAAATCCGTTTAATATGTGGTCCCCCGATGGGGGACGTATCAGATATTAAACTGATAAGAACAGATACTACACTTGATCTTAGCCAAAAGGCCGAGAAGCGATGCCCGACGCCGGCCTTGGGCGGGCGCGCGGGCGTCCGGCTGGCGCGCAGCGGCGCAGGCCGACGCCTCTGGAGCCCGGTCCGCACGCGGCTGCCGGCCGCCCGGACTCCGCTCTCCCCCTCTCTTGCCTGCCTGCTTGCTCGCCTGCCTGCCCGCCAGTCCCGGGCGGGGGCCCTGCTCTTTGATCTCCTGTCAACGGCCCGACAACGACCGCAGCCGCGGGGGGCGCCAGCCGGCCGGCCTCCTTAGCTTAGGCCCCTCCCACCAGCAGCAGCCGTGCCGAGTGAGCTGCAAGCGAAAGCGGACCGTCGGCACCTGCGGGCAGAGGCAAGGGGCAGCGCTCTCTCGGGAGGGACGGGGACACACACACACCTGCCTGCCTGCCGAAAAAAAGAAAGAAAAGGTGTATATACTAAGTTTTTTGGAGGGAAAACGGCCGGCTGTCGAAAGGGGCCCGCCTGCAAGGACGGGGACACACACACACACACACACACACACACACACACACACACACACACACACACACACACAAGCCACGCCTGCCTCCCTGGAAAAAGGAGGAAAAAACTAAGTTTTTTGGAGGGAAAACGCACGGGAGCCGAAAAGGGGGCCGGCCTGCTTGCCGAGAGAGTCGAGGCGCGGGAAAGTGCACGGAGGGAGCACGGGAACGGGGAGGGGGAGAGAGAGAGACACAGAGACACACAGATGGACGAGAGACGAGACCGGAGAGGAAGGAGCTCCGGTCCACCTCGCTTGCTTGCTAGCTACGTCTGTCTTTTCACCGCTGAGAGAAGGTAGTGCACCGTTCCCGGAGGCGCTGCAATACCGGGCCGATGCGTGGAGAGGACGGAGCAAGCTCCTGATCCAGCTCCCTGTTCCAAAAATCCGTTTAATATGTGGTCCCCCGATGGGGGACGTATCAGATATTAAACTGATAAGAACAGATACTACACTTGATCTTAGCCAAAAGGCCGAGAAGCGATGCCCGACGCCGGCCTTGGGCGGGCGCGCGGGCGTCCGGCTGGCGCGCAGCGGCGCAGGCCGACGCCTCTGGAGCCCGGTCCGCACGCGGCTGCCGGCCGCCCGGACTCCGCTCTCCCCCTCTCTTGCCTGCCTGCTTGCTCGCCTGCCTGCCCGCCAGTCCCGGGCGGGGGCCCTGCTCTTTGATCTCCTGTCAACGGCCCGACAACGACCGCAGCCGCGGGGGGCGCCAGCCGGCCGGCCTCCTTAGCTTAGGCCCCTCCCACCAGCAGCAGCCGTGCCGAGTGAGCTGCAAGCGAAAGCGGACCGTCGGCACCTGCGGGCAGAGGCAAGGGGCAGCGCTCTCTCGGGAGGGACGGGGACACACACACACCTGCCTGCCTGCCGAAAAAAAGAAAGAAAAGGTGTATATACTAAGTTTTTTGGAGGGAAAACGGCCGGCTGTCGAAAGGGGCCCGCCTGCAAGGACGGGGACACACACACACACACACACACACACACACACACACACACACACACACACACACACACAAGCCACGCCTGCCTCCCTGGAAAAAGGAGGAAAAAACTAAGTTTTTTGGAGGGAAAACGCACGGGAGCCGAAAAGGGGGCCGGCCTGCTTGCCGAGAGAGTCGAGGCGCGGGAAAGTGCACGGAGGGAGCACGGGAACGGGGAGGGGGAGAGAGAGAGACACAGAGACACACAGATGGACGAGAGACGAGACCGGAGAGGAAGGAGCTCCGGTCCACCTCGCTTGCTTGCTAGCTACGTCTGTCTTTTCACCGCTGAGAGAAGGTAGTGCACCGTTCCCGGAGGCGCTGCAATACCGGGCCGATGCGTGGAGAGGACGGAGCAAGCTCCTGATCCAGCTCCCTGTTCCAAAAATCCGTTTAATATGTGGTCCCCCGATGGGGGACGTATCAGATATTAAACTGATAAGAACAGATACTACACTTGATCTTAGCCAAAAGGCCGAGAAGCGATGCCCGACGCCGGCCTTGGGCGGGCGCGCGGGCGTCCGGCTGGCGCGCAGCGGCGCAGGCCGACGCCTCTGGAGCCCGGTCCGCACGCGGCTGCCGGCCGCCCGGACTCCGCTCTCCCCCTCTCTTGCCTGCCTGCTTGCTCGCCTGCCTGCCCGCCAGTCCCGGGCGGGGGCCCTGCTCTTTGATCTCCTGTCAACGGCCCGACAACGACCGCAGCCGCGGGGGGCGCCAGCCGGCCGGCCTCCTTAGCTTAGGCCCCTCCCACCAGCAGCAGCCGTGCCGAGTGAGCTGCAAGCGAAAGCGGACCGTCGGCACCTGCGGGCAGAGGCAAGGGGCAGCGCTCTCTCGGGAGGGACGGGGACACACACACACCTGCCTGCCTGCCGAAAAAAAGAAAGAAAAGGTGTATATACTAAGTTTTTTGGAGGGAAAACGGCCGGCTGTCGAAAGGGGCCCGCCTGCAAGGACGGGGACACACACACACACACACACACACACACACACACACACACACACACACACACACACACACAAGCCACGCCTGCCTCCCTGGAAAAAGGAGGAAAAAACTAAGTTTTTTGGAGGGAAAACGCACGGGAGCCGAAAAGGGGGCCGGCCTGCTTGCCGAGAGAGTCGAGGCGCGGGAAAGTGCACGGAGGGAGCACGGGAACGGGGAGGGGGAGAGAGAGAGACACAGAGACACACAGATGGACGAGAGACGAGACCGGAGAGGAAGGAGCTCCGGTCCACCTCGCTTGCTTGCTAGCTACGTCTGTCTTTTCACCGCTGAGAGAAGGTAGTGCACCGTTCCCGGAGGCGCTGCAATACCGGGCCGATGCGTGGAGAGGACGGAGCAAGCTCCTGATCCAGCTCCCTGTTCCAAAAATCCGTTTAATATGTGGTCCCCCGATGGGGGACGTATCAGATATTAAACTGATAAGAACAGATACTACACTTGATCTTAGCCAAAAGGCCGAGAAGCGATGCCCGACGCCGGCCTTGGGCGGGCGCGCGGGCGTCCGGCTGGCGCGCAGCGGCGCAGGCCGACGCCTCTGGAGCCCGGTCCGCACGCGGCTGCCGGCCGCCCGGACTCCGCTCTCCCCCTCTCTTGCCTGCCTGCTTGCTCGCCTGCCTGCCCGCCAGTCCCGGGCGGGGGCCCTGCTCTTTGATCTCCTGTCAACGGCCCGACAACGACCGCAGCCGCGGGGGGCGCCAGCCGGCCGGCCTCCTTAGCTTAGGCCCCTCCCACCAGCAGCAGCCGTGCCGAGTGAGCTGCAAGCGAAAGCGGACCGTCGGCACCTGCGGGCAGAGGCAAGGGGCAGCGCTCTCTCGGGAGGGACGGGGACACACACACACCTGCCTGCCTGCCGAAAAAAAGAAAGAAAAGGTTATATACTAAGTTTTTTGGAGGGAAAACGGCCGGCTGTCGAAAGGGGCCCGCCTGCAAGGACGGGGACACACACACACACACACACACACACACACACACACACACACACACACACACACACACAAGCCACGCCTGCCTCCCTGGAAAAAGGAGGAAAAAACTAAGTTTTTTGGAGGGAAAACGCACGGGAGCCGAAAAGGGGGCCGGCCTGCTTGCCGAGAGAGTCGAGGCGCGGGAAAGTGCACGGAGGGAGCACGGGAACGGGGAGGGGGAGAGAGAGAGACACAGAGACACACAGATGGACGAGAGACGAGACCGGAGAGGAAGGAGCTCCGGTCCACCTCGCTTGCTTGCTAGCTACGTCTGTCTTTTCACCGCTGAGAGAAGGTAGTGCACCGTTCCCGGAGGCGCTGCAATACCGGGCCGATGCGTGGAGAGGACGGAGCAAGCTCCTGATCCAGCTCCCTGTTCCAAAAATCCGTTTAATATGTGGTCCCCCGATGGGGGACGTATCAGATATTAAACTGATAAGAACAGATACTACACTTGATCTTAGCCAAAAGGCCGAGAAGCGATGCCCGACGCCGGCCTTGGGCGGGCGCGCGGGCGTCCGGCTGGCGCGCAGCGGCGCAGGCCGACGCCTCTGGAGCCCGGTCCGCACGCGGCTGCCGGCCGCCCGGACTCCGCTCTCCCCCTCTCTTGCCTGCCTGCTTGCTCGCCTGCCTGCCCGCCAGTCCCGGGCGGGGGCCCTGCTCTTTGATCTCCTGTCAACGGCCCGACAACGACCGCAGCCGCGGGGGGCGCCAGCCGGCCGGCCTCCTTAGCTTAGGCCCCTCCCACCAGCAGCAGCCGTGCCGAGTGAGCTGCAAGCGAAAGCGGACCGTCGGCACCTGCGGGCAGAGGCAAGGGGCAGCGCTCTCTCGGGAGGGACGGGGACACACACACACCTGCCTGCCTGCCGAAAAAAAGAAAGAAAAGGTGTATATACTAAGTTTTTTGGAGGGAAAACGGCCGGCTGTCGAAAGGGGCCCGCCTGCAAGGACGGGGACACACACACACACACACACACACACACACACACACACACACACACACACACACAAGCCACGCCTGCCTCCCTGGAAAAAGGAGGAAAAAACTAAGTTTTTTGGAGGGAAAACGCACGGGAGCCGAAAAGGGGGCCGGCCTGCTTGCCGAGAGAGTCGAGGCGCGGGAAAGTGCACGGAGGGAGCACGGGAACGGGGAGGGGGAGAGAGAGAGACACAGAGACACACAGATGGACGAGAGACGAGACCGGAGAGGAAGGAGCTCCGGTCCACCTCGCTTGCTTGCTAGCTACGTCTGTCTTTTCACCGCTGAGAGAAGGTAGTGCACCGTTCCCGGAGGCGCTGCAATACCGGGCCGATGCGTGGAGAGGACGGAGCAAGCTCCTGATCCAGCTCCCTGTTCCAAAAATCCGTTTAATATGTGGTCCCCCGATGGGGGACGTATCAGATATTAAACTGATAAGAACAGATACTACACTTGATCTTAGCCAAAAGGCCGAGAAGCGATGCCCGACGCCGGCCTTGGGCGGGCGCGCGGGCGTCCGGCTGGCGCGCAGCGGCGCAGGCCGACGCCTCTGGAGCCCGGTCCGCACGCGGCTGCCGGCCGCCCGGACTCCGCTCTCCCCCTCTCTTGCCTGCCTGCTTGCTCGCCTGCCTGCCCGCCAGTCCCGGGCGGGGGCCCTGCTCTTTGATCTCCTGTCAACGGCCCGACAACGACCGCAGCCGCGGGGGGCGCCAGCCGGCCGGCCTCCTTAGCTTAGGCCCCTCCCACCAGCAGCAGCCGTGCCGAGTGAGCTGCAAGCGAAAGCGGACCGTCGGCACCTGCGGGCAGAGGCAAGGGGCAGCGCTCTCTCGGGAGGGACGGGGACACACACACACCTGCCTGCCTGCCGAAAAAAAGAAAGAAAAGGTGTATATACTAAGTTTTTTGGAGGGAAAACGGCCGGCTGTCGAAAGGGGCCCGCCTGCAAGGACGGGGACACACACACACACACACACACACACACACACACACACACACACAAGCCACGCCTGCCTCCCTGGAAAAAGGAGGAAAAAACTAAGTTTTTTGGAGGGAAAACGCACGGGAGCCGAAAAGGGGGCCGGCCTGCTTGCCGAGAGAGTCGAGGCGCGGGAAAGTGCACGGAGGGAGCACGGGAACGGGGAGGGGGAGAGAGAGAGACACAGAGACACACAGATGGACGAGAGACGAGACCGGAGAGGAAGGAGCTCCGGTCCACCTCGCTTGCTTGCTAGCTACGTCTGTCTTTTCACCGCTGAGAGAAGGTAGTGCACCGTTCCCGGAGGCGCTGCAATACCGGGCCGATGCGTGGAGAGGACGGAGCAAGCTCCTGATCCAGCTCCCTGTTCCAAAAATCCGTTTAATATGTGGTCCCCCGATGGGGGACGTATCAGATATTAAACTGATAAGAACAGATACTACACTTGATCTTAGCCAAAAGGCCGAGAAGCGATGCCCGACGCCGGCCTTGGGCGGGCGCGCGGGCGTCCGGCTGGCGCGCAGCGGCGCAGGCCGACGCCTCTGGAGCCCGGTCCGCACGCGGCTGCCGGCCGCCCGGACTCCGCTCTCCCCCTCTCTTGCCTGCCTGCTTGCTCGCCTGCCTGCCCGCCAGTCCCGGGCGGGGGCCCTGCTCTTTGATCTCCTGTCAACGGCCCGACAACGACCGCAGCCGCGGGGGGCGCCAGCCGGCCGGCCTCCTTAGCTTAGGCCCCTCCCACCAGCAGCAGCCGTGCCGAGTGAGCTGCAAGCGAAAGCGGACCGTCGGCACCTGCGGGCAGAGGCAAGGGGCAGCGCTCTCTCGGGAGGGACGGGGACACACACACACCTGCCTGCCTGCCGAAAAAAAGAAAGAAAAGGTTGTATATACTAAGTTTTTTGGAGGGAAAACGGCCGGCTGTCGAAAGGGGCCCGCCTGCAAGGACGGGGACACACACACACACACACACACACACACACACACACACACACACACACGCCACGCCTGCCTCCCTGGAAAAAGGAGGAAAAAACTAAGTTTTTTGGAGGGAAAACGCACGGGAGCCGAAAAGGGGGCCGGCCTGCTTGCCGAGAGAGTCGAGGCGCGGGAAAGTGCACGGAGGGAGCACGGGAACGGGGAGGGGGAGAGAGAGAGACACAGAGACACACAGATGGACGAGAGACGAGACCGGAGAGGAAGGAGCTCCGGTCCACCTCGCTTGCTTGCTAGCTACGTCTGTCTTTTCACCGCTGAGAGAAGGTAGTGCACCGTTCCCGGAGGCGCTGCAATACCGGGCCGATGCGTGGAGAGGACGGAGCAAGCTCCTGATCCAGCTCCCTGTTCCAAAAATCCGTTTAATATGTGGTCCCCCGATGGGGGACGTATCAGATATTAAACTGATAAGAACAGATACTACACTTGATCTTAGCCAAAAGGCCGAGAAGCGATGCCCGACGCCGGCCTTGGGCGGGCGCGCGGGCGTCCGGCTGGCGCGCAGCGGCGCAGGCCGACGCCTCTGGAGCCCGGTCCGCACGCGGCTGCCGGCCGCCCGGACTCCGCTCTCCCCCTCTCTTGCCTGCCTGCTTGCTCGCCTGCCTGCCCGCCAGTCCCGGGCGGGGGCCCTGCTCTTTGATCTCCTGTCAACGGCCCGACAACGACCGCAGCCGCGGGGGGCGCCAGCCGGCCGGCCTCCTTAGCTTAGGCCCCTCCCACCAGCAGCAGCCGTGCCGAGTGAGCTGCAAGCGAAAGCGGACCGTCGGCACCTGCGGGCAGAGGCAAGGGGCAGCGCTCTCTCGGGAGGGACGGGGACACACACACACCTGCCTGCCTGCCGAAAAAAAGAAAGAAAAGGTGTATATACTAAGTTTTTTGGAGGGAAAACGGCCGGCTGTCGAAAGGGGCCCGCCTGCAAGGACGGGGACACACACACACACACACACACACACACACACACACACACACACACACACACACACACAAGCCACGCCTGCCTCCCTGGAAAAAGGAGGAAAAAACTAAGTTTTTTGGAGGGAAAACGCACGGGAGCCGAAAAGGGGGCCGGCCTGCTTGCCGAGAGAGTCGAGGCGCGGGAAAGTGCACGGAGGGAGCACGGGAACGGGGAGGGGGAGAGAGAGAGACACAGAGACACACAGATGGACGAGAGACGAGACCGGAGAGGAAGGAGCTCCGGTCCACCTCGCTTGCTTGCTAGCTACGTCTGTCTTTTCACCGCTGAGAGAAGGTAGTGCACCGTTCCCGGAGGCGCTGCAATACCGGGCCGATGCGTGGAGAGGACGGAGCAAGCTCCTGATCCAGCTCCCTGTTCCAAAAATCCGTTTAATATGTGGTCCCCCGATGGGGGACGTATCAGATATTAAACTGATAAGAACAGATACTACACTTGATCTTAGCCAAAAGGCCGAGAAGCGATGCCCGACGCCGGCCTTGGGCGGGCGCGCGGGCGTCCGGCTGGCGCGCAGCGGCGCAGGCCGACGCCTCTGGAGCCCGGTCCGCACGCGGCTGCCGGCCGCCCGGACTCCGCTCTCCCCCTCTCTTGCCTGCCTGCTTGCTCGCCTGCCTGCCCGCCAGTCCCGGGCGGGGGCCCTGCTCTTTGATCTCCTGTCAACGGCCCGACAACGACCGCAGCCGCGGGGGGCGCCAGCCGGCCGGCCTCCTTAGCTTAGGCCCCTCCCACCAGCAGCAGCCGTGCCGAGTGAGCTGCAAGCGAAAGCGGACCGTCGGCACCTGCGGGCAGAGGCAAGGGGCAGCGCTCTCTCGGGAGGGACGGGGACACACACACACCTGCCTGCCTGCCGAAAAAAAGAAAGAAAAGGTGTATATACTAAGTTTTTTGGAGGGAAAACGGCCGGCTGTCGAAAGGGGCCCGCCTGCAAGGACGGGGACACACACACACACACACACACACACACACACACACACACACACACACACACACACAAGCCACGCCTGCCTCCCTGGAAAAAGGAGGAAAAAACTAAGTTTTTTGGAGGGAAAACGCACGGGAGCCGAAAAGGGGGCCGGCCTGCTTGCCGAGAGAGTCGAGGCGCGGGAAAGTGCACGGAGGGAGCACGGGAACGGGGAGGGGGAGAGAGAGAGACACAGAGACACACAGATGGACGAGAGACGAGACCGGAGAGGAAGGAGCTCCGGTCCACCTCGCTTGCTTGCTAGCTACGTCTGTCTTTTCACCGCTGAGAGAAGGTAGTGCACCGTTCCCGGAGGCGCTGCAATACCGGGCCGATGCGTGGAGAGGACGGAGCAAGCTCCTGATCCAGCTCCCTGTTCCAAAAATCCGTTTAATATGTGGTCCCCCGATGGGGGACGTATCAGATATTAAACTGATAAGAACAGATACTACACTTGATCTTAGCCAAAAGGCCGAGAAGCGATGCCCGACGCCGGCCTTGGGCGGGCGCGCGGGCGTCCGGCTGGCGCGCAGCGGCGCAGGCCGACGCCTCTGGAGCCCGGTCCGCACGCGGCTGCCGGCCGCCCGGACTCCGCTCTCCCCCTCTCTTGCCTGCCTGCTTGCTCGCCTGCCTGCCCGCCAGTCCCGGGCGGGGGCCCTGCTCTTTGATCTCCTGTCAACGGCCCGACAACGACCGCAGCCGCGGGGGGCGCCAGCCGGCCGGCCTCCTTAGCTTAGGCCCCTCCCACCAGCAGCAGCCGTGCCGAGTGAGCTGCAAGCGAAAGCGGACCGTCGGCACCTGCGGGCAGAGGCAAGGGGCAGCGCTCTCTCGGGAGGGACGGGGACACACACACACCTGCCTGCCTGCCGAAAAAAAGAAAGAAAAGGTGTATATACTAAGTTTTTTGGAGGGAAAACGGCCGGCTGTCGAAAGGGGCCCGCCTGCAAGGACGGGGACACACACACACACACACACACACACACACACACACACACACACACACACACACAAGCCACGCCTGCCTCCCTGGAAAAAGGAGGAAAAAACTAAGTTTTTTGGAGGGAAAACGCACGGGAGCCGAAAAGGGGGCCGGCCTGCTTGCCGAGAGAGTCGAGGCGCGGGAAAGTGCACGGAGGGAGCACGGGAACGGGGAGGGGGAGAGAGAGAGACACAGAGACACACAGATGGACGAGAGACGAGACCGGAGAGGAAGGAGCTCCGGTCCACCTCGCTTGCTTGCTAGCTACGTCTGTCTTTTCACCGCTGAGAGAAGGTAGTGCACCGTTCCCGGAGGCGCTGCAATACCGGGCCGATGCGTGGAGAGGACGGAGCAAGCTCCTGATCCAGCTCCCTGTTCCAAAAATCCGTTTAATATGTGGTCCCCCGATGGGGGACGTATCAGATATTAAACTGATAAGAACAGATACTACACTTGATCTTAGCCAAAAGGCCGAGAAGCGATGCCCGACGCCGGCCTTGGGCGGGCGCGCGGGCGTCCGGCTGGCGCGCAGCGGCGCAGGCCGACGCCTCTGGAGCCCGGTCCGCACGCGGCTGCCGGCCGCCCGGACTCCGCTCTCCCCCTCTCTTGCCTGCCTGCTTGCTCGCCTGCCTGCCCGCCAGTCCCGGGCGGGGGCCCTGCTCTTTGATCTCCTGTCAACGGCCCGACAACGACCGCAGCCGCGGGGGGCGCCAGCCGGCCGGCCTCCTTAGCTTAGGCCCCTCCCACCAGCAGCAGCCGTGCCGAGTGAGCTGCAAGCGAAAGCGGACCGTCGGCACCTGCGGGCAGAGGCAAGGGGCAGCGCTCTCTCGGGAGGGACGGGGACACACACACACCTGCCTGCCTGCCGAAAAAAAGAAAGAAAAGGTGTATATACTAAGTTTTTTGGAGGGAAAACGGCCGGCTGTCGAAAGGGGCCCGCCTGCAAGGACGGGGACACACACACACACACACACACACACACACACACACACACACACACACACACACAAGCCACGCCTGCCTCCCTGGAAAAAGGAGGAAAAAACTAAGTTTTTTGGAGGGAAAACGCACGGGAGCCGAAAAGGGGGCCGGCCTGCTTGCCGAGAGAGTCGAGGCGCGGGAAAGTGCACGGAGGGAGCACGGGAACGGGGAGGGGGAGAGAGAGAGACACAGAGACACACAGATGGACGAGAGACGAGACCGGAGAGGAAGGAGCTCCGGTCCACCTCGCTTGCTCGTCTGTCTTTTCACCGCTGAGAGAAGGTAGTGCACCGTTCCCGGAGGCGCTGCAATACCGGGCCGATGCGTGGAGAGGACGGAGCAAGCTCCTGATCCAGCTCCCTGTTCCAAAAATCCGTTTAATATGTGGTCCCCCGATGGGGGACGTATCAGATATTAAACTGATAAGAACAGATACTACACTTGATCTTAGCCAAAAGGCCGAGAAGCGATGCCCGACGCCGGCCTTGGGCGGGCGCGCGGGCGTCCGGCTGGCGCGCAGCGGCGCAGGCCGACGCCTCTGGAGCCCGGTCCGCACGCGGCTGCCGGCCGCCCGGACTCCGCTCTCCCCCTCTCTTGCCTGCCTGCTTGCTCGCCTGCCTGCCCGCCAGTCCCGGGCGGGGGCCCTGCTCTTTGATCTCCTGTCAACGGCCCGACAACGACCGCAGCCGCGGGGGGCGCCAGCCGGCCGGCCTCCTTAGCTTAGGCCCCTCCCACCAGCAGCAGCCGTGCCGAGTGAGCTGCAAGCGAAAGCGGACCGTCGGCACCTGCGGGCAGAGGCAAGGGGCAGCGCTCTCTCGGGAGGGACGGGGACACACACACACCTGCCTGCCTGCCGAAAAAAAGAAAGAAAAGGTGTATATACTAAGTTTTTTGGAGGGAAAACGGCCGGCTGTCGAAAGGGGCCCGCCTGCAAGGACGGGGCACACACACACACACACACACACACACACACACACACACACACACACACACACAAGCCACGCCTGCCTCCCTGGAAAAAGGAGGAAAAAACTAAGTTTTTTGGAGGGAAAACGCACGGGAGCCGAAAAGGGGGCCGGCCTGCTTGCCGAGAGAGTCGAGGCGCGGGAAAGTGCACGGAGGGAGCACGGGAACGGGGAGGGGGAGAGAGAGAGACACAGAGACACACAGATGGACGAGAGACGAGACCGGAGAGGAAGGAGCTCCGGTCCACCTCGCTTGCTTGCTAGCTACGTCTGTCTTTTCACCGCTGAGAGAAGGTAGTGCACCGTTCCCGGAGGCGCTGCAATACCGGGCCGATGCGTGGAGAGGACGGAGCAAGCTCCTGATCCAGCTCCCTGTTCCAAAAATCCGTTTAATATGTGGTCCCCCGATGGGGGACGTATCAGATATTAAACTGATAAGAACAGATACTACACTTGATCTTAGCCAAAAGGCCGAGAAGCGATGCCCGACGCCGGCCTTGGGCGGGCGCGCGGGCGTCCGGCTGGCGCGCAGCGGCGCAGGCCGACGCCTCTGGAGCCCGGTCCGCACGCGGCTGCCGGCCGCCCGGACTCCGCTCTCCCCCTCTCTTGCCTGCCTGCTTGCTCGCCTGCCTGCCCGCCAGTCCCGGGCGGGGGCCCTGCTCTTTGATCTCCTGTCAACGGCCCGACAACGACCGCAGCCGCGGGGGGCGCCAGCCGGCCGGCCTCCTTAGCTTAGGCCCCTCCCACCAGCAGCAGCCGTGCCGAGTGAGCTGCAAGCGAAAGCGGCACCTGCGGGCAGAGGCAAGGGGCAGCGCTCTCTCGGGAGGGACGGGGACACACACACACCTGCCTGCCTGCCGAAAAAAAGAAAGAAAAGGTGTATATACTAAGTTTTTTGGAGGGAAAACGGCCGGCTGTCGAAAGGGGCCCGCCTGCAAGGACGGGGACACACACACACACACACACACACACACACACACACACACACACACACACACAAGCCACGCCTGCCTCCCTGGAAAAAGGAGGAAAAAACTAAGTTTTTTGGAGGGAAAACGCACGGGAGCCGAAAAGGGGGCCGGCCTGCTTGCCGAGAGAGTCGAGGCGCGGGAAAGTGCACGGAGGGAGCACGGGAACGGGGAGGGGGAGAGAGAGAGACACAGAGACACACAGATGGACGAGAGACGAGACCGGAGAGGAAGGAGCTCCGGTCCACCTCGCTTGCTTGCTAGCTACGTCTGTCTTTTCACCGCTGAGAGAAGGTAGTGCACCGTTCCCGGAGGCGCTGCAATACCGGGCCGATGCGTGGAGAGGACGGAGCAAGCTCCTGATCCAGCTCCCTGTTCCAAAAATCCGTTTAATATGTGGTCCCCCGATGGGGGACGTATCAGATATTAAACTGATAAGAACAGATACTACACTTGATCTTAGCCAAAAGGCCGAGAAGCGATGCCCGACGCCGGCCTTGGGCGGGCGCGCGGGCGTCCGGCTGGCGCGCAGCGGCGCAGGCCGACGCCTCTGGAGCCCGGTCCGCACGCGGCTGCCGGCCGCCCGGACTCCGCTCTCCCCCTCTCTTGCCTGCCTGCTTGCTCGCCTGCCTGCCCGCCAGTCCCGGGCGGGGGCCCTGCTCTTTGATCTCCTGTCAACGGCCCGACAACGACCGCAGCCGCGGGGGGCGCCAGCCGGCCGGCCTCCTTAGCTTAGGCCCCTCCCACCAGCAGCAGCCGTGCCGAGTGAGCTGCAAGCGAAAGCGGACCGTCGGCACCTGCGGGCAGAGGCAAGGGGCAGCGCTCTCTCGGGAGGGACGGGGACACACACACACCTGCCTGCCTGCCGAAAAAAAGAAAGAAAAGGTGTATATACTAAGTTTTTTGGAGGGAAAACGGCCGGCTGTCGAAAGGGGCCCGCCTGCAAGGACGGGGACACACACACACACACACACACACACACACACACACACACACACACACACACAAGCCACGCCTGCCTCCCTGGAAAAAGGAGGAAAAAACTAAGTTTTTTGGAGGGAAAACGCACGGGAGCCGAAAAGGGGGCCGGCCTGCTTGCCGAGAGAGTCGAGGCGCGGGAAAGTGCACGGAGGGAGCACGGGAACGGGGAGGGGGAGAGAGAGAGACACAGAGACACACAGATGGACGAGAGACGAGACCGGAGAGGAAGGAGCTCCGGTCCACCTCGCTTGCTTGCTAGCTACGTCTGTCTTTTCACCGCTGAGAGAAGGTAGTGCACCGTTCCCGGAGGCGCTGCAATACCGGGCCGATGCGTGGAGAGGACGGAGCAAGCTCCTGATCCAGCTCCCTGTTCCAAAAATCCGTTTAATATGTGGTCCCCCGATGGGGGACGTATCAGATATTAAACTGATAAGAACAGATACTACACTTGATCTTAGCCAAAAGGCCGAGAAGCGATGCCCGACGCCGGCCTTGGGCGGGCGCGCGGGCGTCCGGCTGGCGCGCAGCGGCGCAGGCCGACGCCTCTGGAGCCCGGTCCGCACGCGGCTGCCGGCCGCCCGGACTCCGCTCTCCCCCTCTCTTGCCTGCCTGCTTGCTCGCCTGCCTGCCCGCCAGTCCCGGGCGGGGGCCCTGCTCTTTGATCTCCTGTCAACGGCCCGACAACGACCGCAGCCGCGGGGGGCGCCAGCCGGCCGGCCTCCTTAGCTTAGGCCCCTCCCACCAGCAGCAGCCGTGCCGAGTGAGCTGCAAGCGAAAGCGGACCGTCGGCACCTGCGGGCAGAGGCAAGGGGCAGCGCTCTCTCGGGAGGGACGGGGACACACACACACCTGCCTGCCTGCCGAAAAAAAGAAAGAAAAGGTGTATATACTAAGTTTTTTGGAGGGAAAACGGCCGGCTGTCGAAAGGGGCCCGCCTGCAAGGACGGGGACACACACACACACACACACACACACACACACACACACACACACACACACACAAGCCACGCCTGCCTCCCTGGAAAAAGGAGGAAAAAACTAAGTTTTTTGGAGGGAAAACGCACGGGAGCCGAAAAGGGGGCCGGCCTGCTTGCCGAGAGAGTCGAGGCGCGGGAAAGTGCACGGAGGGAGCACGGGAACGGGGAGGGGGAGAGAGAGAGACACAGAGACACACAGATGGACGAGAGACGAGACCGGAGAGGAAGGAGCTCCGGTCCACCTCGCTTGCTTGCTAGCTACGTCTGTCTTTTCACCGCTGAGAGAAGGTAGTGCACCGTTCCCGGAGGCGCTGCAATACCGGGCCGATGCGTGGAGAGGACGGAGCAAGCTCCTGATCCAGCTCCCTGTTCCAAAAATCCGTTTAATATGTGGTCCCCCGATGGGGGACGTATCAGATATTAAACTGATAAGAACAGATACTACACTTGATCTTAGCCAAAAGGCCGAGAAGCGATGCCCGACGCCGGCCTTGGGCGGGCGCGCGGGCGTCCGGCTGGCGCGCAGCGGCGCAGGCCGACGCCTCTGGAGCCCGGTCCGCACGCGGCTGCCGGCCGCCCGGACTCCGCTCTCCCCCTCTCTTGCCTGCCTGCTTGCTCGCCTGCCTGCCCGCCAGTCCCGGGCGGGGGCCCTGCTCTTTGATCTCCTGTCAACGGCCCGACAACGACCGCAGCCGCGGGGGGCGCCAGCCGGCCGGCCTCCTTAGCTTAGGCCCCTCCCACCAGCAGCAGCCGTGCCGAGTGAGCTGCAAGCGAAAGCGGACCGTCGGCACCTGCGGGCAGAGGCAAGGGGCAGCGCTCTCTCGGGAGGGACGGGGACACACACACACCTGCCTGCCTGCCGAAAAAAAGAAAGAAAAGGTGTATATACTAAGTTTTTTGGAGGGAAAACGGCCGGCTGTCGAAAGGGGCCCGCCTGCAAGGACGGGGACACACACACACACACACACACACACACACACACACACACACACACACACACAAGCCACGCCTGCCTCCCTGGAAAAAGGAGGAAAAAACTAAGTTTTTTGGAGGGAAAACGCACGGGAGCCGAAAAGGGGGCCGGCCTGCTTGCCGAGAGAGTCGAGGCGCGGGAAAGTGCACGGAGGGAGCACGGGAACGGGGAGGGGGAGAGAGAGAGACACAGAGACACACAGATGGACGAGAGACGAGACCGGAGAGGAAGGAGCTCCGGTCCACCTCGCTTGCTTGCTAGCTACGTCTGTCTTTTCACCGCTGAGAGAAGGTAGTGCACCGTTCCCGGAGGCGCTGCAATACCGGGCCGATGCGTGGAGAGGACGGAGCAAGCTCCTGATCCAGCTCCCTGTTCCAAAAATCCGTTTAATATGTGGTCCCCCGATGGGGGACGTATCAGATATTAAACTGATAAGAACAGATACTACACTTGATCTTAGCCAAAAGGCCGAGAAGCGATGCCCGACGCCGGCCTTGGGCGGGCGCGCGGGCGTCCGGCTGGCGCGCAGCGGCGCAGGCCGACGCCTCTGGAGCCCGGTCCGCACGCGGCTGCCGGCCGCCCGGACTCCGCTCTCCCCCTCTCTTGCCTGCCTGCTTGCTCGCCTGCCTGCCCGCCAGTCCCGGGCGGGGGCCCTGCTCTTTGATCTCCTGTCAACGGCCCGACAACGACCGCAGCCGCGGGGGGCGCCAGCCGGCCGGCCTCCTTAGCTTAGGCCCCTCCCACCAGCAGCAGCCGTGCCGAGTGAGCTGCAAGCGAAAGCGGACCGTCGGCACCTGCGGGCAGAGGCAAGGGGCAGCGCTCTCTCGGGAGGGACGGGGACACACACACACCTGCCTGCCTGCCGAAAAAAAGAAAGAAAAGGTGTATATACTAAGTTTTTTGGAGGGAAAACGGCCGGCTGTCGAAAGGGGCCCGCCTGCAAGGACGGGGACACACACACACACACACACACACACACACACACACACACACACACACACACAAGCCACGCCTGCCTCCCTGGAAAAAGGAGGAAAAAACTAAGTTTTTTGGAGGGAAAACGCACGGGAGCCGAAAAGGGGGCCGGCCTGCTTGCCGAGAGAGTCGAGGCGCGGGAAAGTGCACGGAGGGAGCACGGGAACGGGGAGGGGGAGAGAGAGAGACACAGAGACACACAGATGGACGAGAGACGAGACCGGAGAGGAAGGAGCTCCGGTCCACCTCGCTTGCTTGCTAGCTACGTCTGTCTTTTCACCGCTGAGAGAAGGTAGTGCACCGTTCCCGGAGGCGCTGCAATACCGGGCCGATGCGTGGAGAGGACGGAGCAAGCTCCTGATCCAGCTCCCTGTTCCAAAAATCCGTTTAATATGTGGTCCCCCGATGGGGGACGTATCAGATATTAAACTGATAAGAACAGATACTACACTTGATCTTAGCCAAAAGGCCGAGAAGCGATGCCCGACGCCGGCCTTGGGCGGGCGCGCGGGCGTCCGGCTGGCGCGCAGCGGCGCAGGCCGACGCCTCTGGAGCCCGGTCCGCACGCGGCTGCCGGCCGCCCGGACTCCGCTCTCCCCCTCTCTTGCCTGCCTGCTTGCTCGCCTGCCTGCCCGCCAGTCCCGGGCGGGGGCCCTGCTCTTTGATCTCCTGTCAACGGCCCGACAACGACCGCAGCCGCGGGGGGCGCCAGCCGGCCGGCCTCCTTAGCTTAGGCCCCTCCCACCAGCAGCAGCCGTGCCGAGTGAGCTGCAAGCGAAAGCGGACCGTCGGCACCTGCGGGCAGAGGCAAGGGGCAGCGCTCTCTCGGGAGGGACGGGGACACACACACACCTGCCTGCCTGCCGAAAAAAAGAAAGAAAAGGTGTATATACTAAGTTTTTTGGAGGGAAAACGGCCGGCTGTCGAAAGGGGCCCGCCTGCAAGGACGGGGACACACACACACACACACACACACACACACACACACACACACACACACACACAAGCCACGCCTGCCTCCCTGGAAAAAGGAGGAAAAAACTAAGTTTTTTGGAGGGAAAACGCACGGGAGCCGAAAAGGGGGCCGGCCTGCTTGCCGAGAGAGTCGAGGCGCGGGAAAGTGCACGGAGGGAGCACGGGAACGGGGAGGGGGAGAGAGAGAGACACAGAGACACACAGATGGACGAGAGACGAGACCGGAGAGGAAGGAGCTCCGGTCCACCTCGCTTGCTTGCTAGCTACGTCTGTCTTTTCACCGCTGAGAGAAGGTAGTGCACCGTTCCCGGAGGCGCTGCAATACCGGGCCGATGCGTGGAGAGGACGGAGCAAGCTCCTGATCCAGCTCCCTGTTCCAAAAATCCGTTTAATATGTGGTCCCCCGATGGGGGACGTATCAGATATTAAACTGATAAGAACAGATACTACACTTGATCTTAGCCAAAAGGCCGAGAAGCGATGCCCGACGCCGGCCTTGGGCGGGCGCGCGGGCGTCCGGCTGGCGCGCAGCGGCGCAGGCCGACGCCTCTGGAGCCCGGTCCGCACGCGGCTGCCGGCCGCCCGGACTCCGCTCTCCCGGTCCGCACGCGGCTGCCGGCCGCCCGGACTCCGCTCTCCCCCTCTCTTGCCTGCCTGCTTGCTCGCCTGCCTGCCCGCCAGTCCCGGGCGGGGGCCCTGCTCTTTGATCTCCTGTCAACGGCCCGACAACGACCGCAGCCGCGGGGGGCGCCAGCCGGCCGGCCTCCTTAGCTTAGGCCCCTCCCACCAGCAGCAGCCGTGCCGAGTGAGCTGCAAGCGAAAGCGGACCGTCGGCACCTGCGGGCAGAGGCAAGGGGCAGCGCTCTCTCGGGAGGGACGGGGACACACACACACCTGCCTGCCTGCCGAAAAAAAGAAAGAAAAGGTGTATATACTAAGTTTTTTGGAGGGAAAACGGCCGGCTGTCGAAAGGGGCCCGCCTGCAAGGACGGGGACACACACACACACACACACACACACACACACACACACACACACAAGCCACGCCTGCCTCCCTGGAAAAAGGAGGAAAAAACTAAGTTTTTTGGAGGGAAAACGCACGGGAGCCGAAAAGGGGGCCGGCCTGCTTGCCGAGAGAGTCGAGGCGCGGGAAAGTGCACGGAGGGAGCACGGGAACGGGGAGGGGGAGAGAGAGAGACACAGAGACACACAGATGGACGAGAGACGAGACCGGAGAGGAAGGAGCTCCGGTCCACCTCGCTTGCTTGCTAGCTACGTCTGTCTTTTCACCGCTGAGAGAAGGTAGTGCACCGTTCCCGGAGGCGCTGCAATACCGGGCCGATGCGTGGAGAGGACGGAGCAAGCTCCTGATCCAGCTCCCTGTTCCAAAAATCCGTTTAATATGTGGTCCCCCGATGGGGGACGTATCAGATATTAAACTGATAAGAACAGATTTTTTTTTTTTTTACATTTATTATAACAATACAAGACAAAATCACAGAACATAAATCACAATCCACCAACGGCAAAACTTATTCCATTAGTCCAACAGCGGTTTCCATTTTTCTTTTGCTGCGTGAAAACCCCACCTACGCACCTCTACTGACAACATCTTATGCAGCTCAAAACGAACCCTCCCACATATTGCCCCAGCCCCTTCCACATGACCATGTTTGACCAGATTGTTTCTCGATCCCCATAACACAAATTTTACTATACTGATTAAAAACCAGATTACAAGGTCACGTCTCACAGATCTTGAAGACCTGCTCCACCGTCTCAGGATTTTATCTCCAGATAGAACAAACCCCGGTTCCAATTTATTAAAAAGGTCCGACATCTGCCCCCACACTGCTTTTGCAATCCTGCAACCCCAGAACACATGAGTGATTGACTCCACCTCTGCACATTGCGGTCTTGGGCAAGTCGCTGAACGAGCCAGCTTATGTCTGTGCATCACCTCCCTTACTGGCAGACGTCCCCACACACACATCCAATTTAAATCTTTGAGCCTGTTATCCAGGCTCTTAGGTTGCACCCTTTTCCATACATCAGTGGGAACCACAACATTGGATCCCTTTTCACTGCTCTTAGCTGTCTTATATAAGAGCCTGTGGGAGATAATCACTGGCCTGTCCGCATCTTTTGCGTACTTCCTTAACCATACGGCCGCATGTTCGTAGAACCATGGTAGGATTTCAGCCTTGGGAACGTCATTCCTCCACACTTCTGAAGGCCTGACGACCCAGGCGAACCAGAGCCGAACAAAGAACTGATGTTTGTATAAGATCTTGTCATCTACCGCTTTACACAGATCAGCCACAAATATGGCGTCTAGTTTAATGGGTAAATCTGGGACTTCTCTGCCTCCCTCACTGATGTCCCTGTACATATCTAGACGCTTCACATACTCATAACCACCCCCCCATACAAAATCAAAAACCATCTTAGTTAAGGAGCGTCTGAAACAAGCAGGCATAGGAAAGACCTTTGCAATGTGCACGAGACTTGGTAAGATGTCACCTTTGAGAACCAAAACCTTCCCTGAATAGGACAGTGATCTTTTTTTCCATAGGCCGAGTTTGCTACTCACCTGGGATAACCGAGTCTCCCAATTCCTTCTTCCAGCCCCTTCCCTATCAAAACACACCCCTAGTATCTTCAAGGAATTCATTTCTAGAGACAGACCTCCTACCACCTCATCCCTGTTACTCCATGGGCCGAAATACTGCACACTGCTCTTATTTCTGTTCAGTCTTGCACCTGTGCATTGGTTAAAGACTTCTATCAGCTCCAGTGCGACTAAAAGGCTTCTGTCTGAGCTCAAAGTTAGGACAACATCATCCGCGTAGGCCAACACTTTAGTTTGGAGGCCTCCGCTTCCCGGGATCACTATACCCTCAACCCTTCTATCTCGTCTTATCATCTCCAGTAGTGGCTCTACGTAGACCACATATAAGATTGGGGACAAAGGACAGCCTTGTCTGACACCCTTGCTTACATCAAAGGGTTCACTCATAAAGCCATTTATGTTGACTCTGGTGGAAGCACCTCCATACAGGGCCTTCAGCCAAGAGATGAAACTGCTGCTGACTCCATAACGATCTAACACATCCCATAAGCATTGATGATCCACCCTATCGAATGCCTTTTCTTGGTCAAGACTGGCTATCAACAGACACTGATGTCTGTCTTCTGCCCAAGCAATAGTATCTCTGAGCAGGCCAAGGTTCCAGTGTAGGGACCTACCCGCCACGCCACAGGTCTGATCCGGCTGTATTACTGATGGCAGGACTTTCTTTAACCTATCACACAATATTTTTGCCAAAATTTTGTATTCGACACACAATAATTGGATAGGCCTCCAATTTTCTAGCCTCTTAGGATCCCCTTTCTTAAATAACAGAGACAAAACTCCCTGTGCCATTGTGTCTCCCAAATCTCCACCATCTAGAATTGCTTGAAAGACTTCAAGCAGCGATGAGCCTATCAAATCCCAGAAAGTCAGGTAAAATTCTACCGGGATGCCATCAACCCCCGGAACTTTCCCAGTTTTCATTCTCCGAGTCGCCCCCTCAGCTTCGGCTAGCTCAATGCGTGTCGCTAAAGCCCTATTTTCCTCCGCACTGACCTTCTTCTCAATGTGCTCCAAACCACCAACCCCCTTTACTGACTCCCCCTCCCTCTTATTAAAGTAAGTAGTAAAGTACTTTACGGCTTCATCCAACATTCCATGCGGAGTACTTACCACCTCCCCCTCTGCAGTAAACAAACTCCCGAATGCTCTTTTAACCCGCTTGGCTTTAACTGATTTAAAAAGCAGACCTGAGACCTCTTCTTGTCCATCCAGAAAGCCGATGCCAGCTCTAATTAAAAGCTCTCTGGGTTGTCTAAGGTAAATTTCTCTAAGTCGCGCCTTCAGCTCCTGGGCTTTCGAGAAATTAAAATCTGCACCTTTGTTTGTCTCCTCATACATGTTTTCCAACTCTTTTTGAAGCCTTCTCACTTCAAAGTTCTTTCTTTGGTTTCGGCGCTTACAATACCGAATTGAGATTTGCTTCACCTGCCACTTAACATACTCCCACCATTGAATTAATGACGGCCACTCTTGTTTCTGTCCTAGCCAAAAGGACCATTTGTCTCTAATTAGCTCCTTGTAACCGTCCTCACTCAGCACGGCTGTGTTTAATTTCCAGTAACCTGGACCAAACTTAACCCCCACACCTTCCACCTCCACCACCAGCAGTTCGTGATCGGAAAAATAAAAGGGTATGACCGAGGCTTTAGCAATCGCCAACCCTCGAGACAAGAACACGTAATCCAATCTTTTGGCGGCCCCTGCTGCATTCCTCCAAGTAACTGGGGGAATCAACCCTACTGCTGCGGGCCCTTTAAAACTAAAACTATCAAAAAGGTCAAAATCCCTCAACAATTTGTTAATTTCTAGGGATCCTGCTGTTCTTTTAATTAGATCTTCATTAAAATCACCGGCAATCACTAGTTTTCTATTAGTCACACACCAGGGGACTAAGTCTGCAAAGAAACCCCCCCTTGATGTCCTATCCGCCGGTGCATAAACGACTATAAATCTCATTTTTGTGTTTAAGTATACCCCATCCACCACAAGAATTCTCCCTGGCCGCACAAAGTAAGTTTCTGTAACATCAATGCGGTTATTCCCAAATAATATACCAACCCCAGAAGAGTGTACTCCCCCCACACACCAAAAGGACTTCCCCGATTCCCAATCTTTAGAGAACCGCTTCACATCTGTATCACCACCCAAATGCACTTCCTGTAAAAAACATATATCAAACTTATTTTCACGCAAAATTTTAAACACAGCAATCCTTTTCGACCTATTTTTCAATCCCCTAACATTTACAGTTAGGATTTTGAAGGTCATCTCGACCTCCCATCATCTCTCCCCCCAGGATCCACATCTGGTTCTGCAGAGCTGTCCGTCTCCGAAGAACTTGTGTCACTTGTCCTATAAGGGGTTGAGCCTTCCTCCTCAGAAGTGGACTGCACCACGCTCGGAGCCACCGAAACGCAGCGCAGGTAAGGCGACTCCGGTACTCTTTCTCTTGACAGGTGCCCCTTCTGACCCCAATGCGACACTGCAGCCTCCTCCCGCTCAGGGGAGGACTCCATCACCATGCCTTCCTCTACACCCTCCTCTGCGTGAACGTCCTCCTTGGCCTTCTTCTCCTCCCCCGCAGGCAGCTCTTCTTCGGAATCCTCCCTTGGCCTTTTCTGGACTGCCACATTCCCCTCCAGGTCGAAGTCACCCAGGTCCATCGCCAGGTCATCTTGCGGCAGGTGCTCGAACAGGTCCACGGCTCTAGCCACCTGACCAGCAGGTAAGCTACCGCTGCTGTCCAAACCGGTGTCTGATGCTTCACTCACATCCACCTCTGCTCTCTCTTCACCCTCGATCTCTTTGCCGTCACCTGTTTCGACGTTTTCATTCCTGTTCCCCTCTGTCTTCTCAGTTCCTTTGCCTTCCTCTCTTCTTTCGTCTTCCTCATCTCCTTCTTGCTCCGAGTCAGATTCCACCGGTGCGGCATCTGGGAAGCCTCTCTCTTGTTCCCTGGCCATCTCCGGGTCTCTCCATACGCATTCTCTGTACAGATGGTTTGTATCCCCACACAGAGAGCAAGTTTTCTGGAAACATCTCCCTTTAGTGTGGTCCCGTGCTCCACACCTCGAACAGGAGGTGGCAGTGCAGTCTTTGTCCATGTGGCCGAAGGAACAACACTTTCTGCAGTAGGACGGCTGGTTCTGATAATAAATGTAGCCTTTGCTTTGACCCAGGAAGAAGGCCGACGGGGGGTGCGAAAACCCGTCCGCGCGCCCAACATTCCGCCTGAGGCGCACCTGGTATCTGCGCCTCCCATTCCAGACCCGGAATCTGTCACCAATTATCTGGGGACCTGCCAGGACATCCACATGCATCCACAGGTAAGCAGTAATAATGTCGTCCTCAATGAAGGGGTCATGCATGTTTACAATTATAAATCGCACATCGTCCTGAGCCAGACCCAAAACGTCAAAGTCCCGTAACAGTTCGTCATTCACCATCTCCTCACACATCCCAGAGACTCTCTTGTAAATCTGGTCGCTGTTAAAGGTAGCATCAAAAAAGCCGAAAGGCCTGTTTCCTTGCAGACATTTCACTTCACTCGGTAAAACTTTCAAAATTCCAAACAAAATTTTGCATTCAAACTCATATCTACCCATCATTTCTTTCTCTCTCACCCATTTAAAGCGCAAGGTCCATTTCAGCCGAGGAGCCTGGCTGGCCCACCCGGGGGGGGCCTGGCCCTCGGCCATTGCGGGAAAACAGCCTTCCGACGCTCTTCGCAAAGGTCTTCAAAGTATCCTCCTTGCAAAAAAAAGGCAACTCTCCGGAAAACAGGAACCAGCAACACGAAAATTCCCTCTGGATCCAAACGTCTGCAGGCACTGGTAGCAGTCCAACGATCTCTCCCCTGGTCTTGGCCAAAAGGCCGAGAAGCGATGCCCGACGCCGGCCTTGGGCGGGCGCGCGGGCGTCCGGCTGGCGCGCAGCGGCGCAGGCCGACGCCTCTGGAGCCCGGTCCGCACGCGGCTGCCGGCCGCCCGGACTCCGCTCTCCCCCTCTCTTGCCTGCCTGCTTGCTCGCCTGCCTGCCCGCCAGTCCCGGGCGGGGGCCCTGCTCTTTGATCTCCTGTCAACGGCCCGACAACGACCGCAGCCGCGGGGGGCGCCAGCCGGCCGGCCTCCTTAGCTTAGGCCCCTCCCACCAGCAGCAGCCGTGCCGAGTGAGCTGCAAGCGAAAGCGGACCGTCGGCACCTGCGGGCAGAGGCAAGGGGCAGCGCTCTCTCGGGAGGGACGGGGACACACACACACCTGCCTGCCTGCCGAAAAAAAGAAAGAAAAGGTGTATATACTAAGTTTTTTGGAGGGAAAACGGCCGGCTGTCGAAAGGGGCCCGCCTGCAAGGACGGGGACACACACACACACACACACACACACACACACACACACACACACACACACACACAAGCCACGCCTGCCTCCCTGGAAAAAGGAGGAAAAAACTAAGTTTTTTGGAGGGAAAACGCACGGGAGCCGAAAAGGGGGCCGGCCTGCTTGCCGAGAGAGTCGAGGCGCGGGAAAGTGCACGGAGGGAGCACGGGAACGGGGAGGGGGAGAGAGAGAGACACAGAGACACACAGATGGACGAGAGACGAGACCGGAGAGGAAGGAGCTCCGGTCCACCTCGCTTGCTTGCTAGCTACGTCTGTCTTTTCACCGCTGAGAGAAGGTAGTGCACCGTTCCCGGAGGCGCTGCAATACCGGGCCGATGCGTGGAGAGGACGGAGCAAGCTCCTGATCCAGCTCCCTGTTCCAAAAATCCGTTTAATATGTGGTCCCCCGATGGGGGACGTATCAGATATTAAACTGATAAGAACAGATACTACACTTGATCTTAGCCAAAAGGCCGAGAAGCGATGCCCGACGCCGGCCTTGGGCGGGCGCGCGGGCGTCCGGCTGGCGCGCAGCGGCGCAGGCCGACGCCTCTGGAGCCCGGTCCGCACGCGGCTGCCGGCCGCCCGGACTCCGCTCTCCCCCTCTCTTGCCTGCCTGCTTGCTCGCCTGCCTGCCCGCCAGTCCCGGGCGGGGGCCCTGCTCTTTGATCTCCTGTCAACGGCCCGACAACGACCGCAGCCGCGGGGGGCGCCAGCCGGCCGGCCTCCTTAGCTTAGGCCCCTCCCACCAGCAGCAGCCGTGCCGAGTGAGCTGCAAGCGAAAGCGGACCGTCGGCACCTGCGGGCAGAGGCAAGGGGCAGCGCTCTCTCGGGAGGGACGGGGACACACACACACCTGCCTGCCTGCCGAAAAAAAGAAAGAAAAGGTGTATATACTAAGTTTTTTGGAGGGAAAACGGCCGGCTGTCGAAAGGGGCCCGCCTGCAAGGACGGGGACACACACACACACACACACACACACACACACACACACACACACACACACACACAAGCCACGCCTGCCTCCCTGGAAAAAGGAGGAAAAAACTAAGTTTTTTGGAGGGAAAACGCACGGGAGCCGAAAAGGGGGCCGGCCTGCTTGCCGAGAGAGTCGAGGCGCGGGAAAGTGCACGGAGGGAGCACGGGAACGGGGAGGGGGAGAGAGAGAGACACAGAGACACACAGATGGACGAGAGACGAGACCGGAGAGGAAGGAGCTCCGGTCCACCTCGCTTGCTTGCTAGCTACGTCTGTCTTTTCACCGCTGAGAGAAGGTAGTGCACCGTTCCCGGAGGCGCTGCAATACCGGGCCGATGCGTGGAGAGGACGGAGCAAGCTCCTGATCCAGCTCCCTGTTCCAAAAATCCGTTTAATATGTGGTCCCCCGATGGGGGACGTATCAGATATTAAACTGATAAGAACAGATACTACACTTGATCTTAGCCAAAAGGCCGAGAAGCGATGCCCGACGCCGGCCTTGGGCGGGCGCGCGGGCGTCCGGCTGGCGCGCAGCGGCGCAGGCCGACGCCTCTGGAGCCCGGTCCGCACGCGGCTGCCGGCCGCCCGGACTCCGCTCTCCCCCTCTCTTGCCTGCCTGCTTGCTCGCCTGCCTGCCCGCCAGTCCCGGGCGGGGGCCCTGCTCTTTGATCTCCTGTCAACGGCCCGACAACGACCGCAGCCGCGGGGGGCGCCAGCCGGCCGGCCTCCTTAGCTTAGGCCCCTCCCACCAGCAGCAGCCGTGCCGAGTGAGCTGCAAGCGAAAGCGGACCGTCGGCACCTGCGGGCAGAGGCAAGGGGCAGCGCTCTCTCGGGAGGGACGGGGACACACACACACCTGCCTGCCTGCCGAAAAAAAGAAAGAAAAGGTGTATATACTAAGTTTTTTGGAGGGAAAACGGCCGGCTGTCGAAAGGGGCCCGCCTGCAAGGACGGGGACACACACACACACACACACACACACACACACACACACACACACACACACACACACAAGCCACGCCTGCCTCCCTGGAAAAAGGAGGAAAAAACTAAGTTTTTTGGAGGGAAAACGCACGGGAGCCGAAAAGGGGGCCGGCCTGCTTGCCGAGAGAGTCGAGGCGCGGGAAAGTGCACGGAGGGAGCACGGGAACGGGGAGGGGGAGAGAGAGAGACACAGAGACACACAGATGGACGAGAGACGAGACCGGAGAGGAAGGAGCTCCGGTCCACCTCGCTTGCTTGCTAGCTACGTCTGTCTTTTCACCGCTGAGAGAAGGTAGTGCACCGTTCCCGGAGGCGCTGCAATACCGGGCCGATGCGTGGAGAGGACGGAGCAAGCTCCTGATCCAGCTCCCTGTTCCAAAAATCCGTTTAATATGTGGTCCCCCGATGGGGGACGTATCAGATATTAAACTGATAAGAACAGATACTACACTTGATCTTAGCCAAAAGGCCGAGAAGCGATGCCCGACGCCGGCCTTGGGCGGGCGCGCGGGCGTCCGGCTGGCGCGCAGCGGCGCAGGCCGACGCCTCTGGAGCCCGGTCCGCACGCGGCTGCCGGCCGCCCGGACTCCGCTCTCCCCCTCTCTTGCCTGCCTGCTTGCTCGCCTGCCTGCCCGCCAGTCCCGGGCGGGGGCCCTGCTCTTTGATCTCCTGTCAACGGCCCGACAACGACCGCAGCCGCGGGGGGCGCCAGCCGGCCGGCCTCCTTAGCTTAGGCCCCTCCCACCAGCAGCAGCCGTGCCGAGTGAGCTGCAAGCGAAAGCGGACCGTCGGCACCTGCGGGCAGAGGCAAGGGGCAGCGCTCTCTCGGGAGGGACGGGGACACACACACACCTGCCTGCCTGCCGAAAAAAAGAAAGAAAAGGTGTATATACTAAGTTTTTTGGAGGGAAAACGGCCGGCTGTCGAAAGGGGCCCGCCTGCAAGGACGGGGCACACACACACACACACACACACACACACACACACACACACACACACACACACACACAAGCCACGCCTGCCTCCCTGGAAAAAGGAGGAAAAAACTAAGTTTTTTGGAGGGAAAACGCACGGGAGCCGAAAAGGGGGCCGGCCTGCTTGCCGAGAGAGTCGAGGCGCGGGAAAGTGCACGGAGGGAGCACGGGAACGGGGAGGGGGAGAGAGAGAGACACAGAGACACACAGATGGACGAGAGACGAGACCGGAGAGGAAGGAGCTCCGGTCCACCTCGCTTGCTTGCTAGCTACGTCTGTCTTTTCACCGCTGAGAGAAGGTAGTGCACCGTTCCCGGAGGCGCTGCAATACCGGGCCGATGCGTGGAGAGGACGGAGCAAGCTCCTGATCCAGCTCCCTGTTCCAAAAATCCGTTTAATATGTGGTCCCCCGATGGGGGACGTATCAGATATTAAACTGATAAGAACAGATACTACACTTGATCTTAGCCAAAAGGCCGAGAAGCGATGCCCGACGCCGGCCTTGGGCGGGCGCGCGGGCGTCCGGCTGGCGCGCAGCGGCGCAGGCCGACGCCTCTGGAGCCCGGTCCGCACGCGGCTGCCGGCCGCCCGGACTCCGCTCTCCCCCTCTCTTGCCTGCCTGCTTGCTCGCCTGCCTGCCCGCCAGTCCCGGGCGGGGGCCCTGCTCTTTGATCTCCTGTCAACGGCCCGACAACGACCGCAGCCGCGGGGGGCGCCAGCCGGCCGGCCTCCTTAGCTTAGGCCCCTCCCACCAGCAGCAGCCGTGCCGAGTGAGCTGCAAGCGAAAGCGGACCGTCGGCACCTGCGGGCAGAGGCAAGGGGCAGCGCTCTCTCGGGAGGGACGGGGACACACACACACCTGCCTGCCTGCCGAAAAAAAGAAAGAAAAGGTGTATATACTAAGTTTTTTGGAGGGAAAACGGCCGGCTGTCGAAAGGGGCCCGCCTGCAAGGACGGGGCACACACACACACACACACACACACACACACACACACACACACACACACACACACAAGCCACGCCTGCCTCCCTGGAAAAAGGAGGAAAAAACTAAGTTTTTTGGAGGGAAAACGCACGGGAGCCGAAAAGGGGGCCGGCCTGCTTGCCGAGAGAGTCGAGGCGCGGGAAAGTGCACGGAGGGAGCACGGGAACGGGGAGGGGGAGAGAGAGAGACACAGAGACACACAGATGGACGAGAGACGAGACCGGAGAGGAAGGAGCTCCGGTCCACCTCGCTTGCTTGCTAGCTACGTCTGTCTTTTCACCGCTGAGAGAAGGTAGTGCACCGTTCCCGGAGGCGCTGCAATACCGGGCCGATGCGTGGAGAGGACGGAGCAAGCTCCTGATCCAGCTCCCTGTTCCAAAAATCCGTTTAATATGTGGTCCCCAATATGTGGTCCCCCGATGGGGGACGTATCAGATATTAAACTGATAAGAACAGATACTACACTTGATCTTAGCCAAAAGGCCGAGAAGCGATGCCCGACGCCGGCCTTGGGCGGGCGCGCGGGCGTCCGGCTGGCGCGCAGCGGCGCAGGCCGACGCCTCTGGAGCCCGGTCCGCACGCGGCTGCCGGCCGCCCGGACTCCGCTCTCCCCCTCTCTTGCCTGCCTGCTTGCTCGCCTGCCTGCCCGCCAGTCCCGGGCGGGGGCCCTGCTCTTTGATCTCCTGTCAACGGCCCGACAACGACCGCAGCCGCGGGGGGCGCCAGCCGGCCGGCCTCCTTAGCTTAGGCCCCTCCCACCAGCAGCAGCCGTGCCGAGTGAGCTGCAAGCGAAAGCGGACCGTCGGCACCTGCGGGCAGAGGCAAGGGGCAGCGCTCTCTCGGGAGGGACGGGGACACACACACACCTGCCTGCCTGCCGAAAAAAAGAAAGAAAAGGTGTATATACTAAGTTTTTTGGAGGGAAAACGGCCGGCTGTCGAAAGGGGCCCGCCTGCAAGGACGGGGACACACACACACACACACACACACACACACACACACACACACACACACACACACACACAAGCCACGCCTGCCTCCCTGGAAAAAGGAGGAAAAAACTAAGTTTTTTGGAGGGAAAACGCACGGGAGCCGAAAAGGGGGCCGGCCTGCTTGCCGAGAGAGTCGAGGCGCGGGAAAGTGCACGGAGGGAGCACGGGAACGGGGAGGGGGAGAGAGAGAGACACAGAGACACACAGATGGACGAGAGACGAGACCGGAGAGGAAGGAGCTCCGGTCCACCTCGCTTGCTTGCTAGCTACGTCTGTCTTTTCACCGCTGAGAGAAGGTAGTGCACCGTTCCCGGAGGCGCTGCAATACCGGGCCGATGCGTGGAGAGGACGGAGCAAGCTCCTGATCCAGCTCCCTGTTCCAAAAATCCGTTTAATATGTGGTCCCCCGATGGGGGACGTATCAGATATTAAACTGATAAGAACAGATACTACACTTGATCTTAGCCAAAAGGCCGAGAAGCGATGCCCGACGCCGGCCTTGGGCGGGCGCGCGGGCGTCCGGCTGGCGCGCAGCGGCGCAGGCCGACGCCTCTGGAGCCCGGTCCGCACGCGGCTGCCGGCCGCCCGGACTCCGCTCTCCCCCTCTCTTGCCTGCCTGCTTGCTCGCCTGCCTGCCCGCCAGTCCCGGGCGGGGGCCCTGCTCTTTGATCTCCTGTCAACGGCCCGACAACGACCGCAGCCGCGGGGGGCGCCAGCCGGCCGGCCTCCTTAGCTTAGGCCCCTCCCACCAGCAGCAGCCGTGCCGAGTGAGCTGCAAGCGAAAGCGGACCGTCGGCACCTGCGGGCAGAGGCAAGGGGCAGCGCTCTCTCGGGAGGGACGGGGACACACACACACCTGCCTGCCTGCCGAAAAAAAGAAAGAAAAGGTGTATATACTAAGTTTTTTGGAGGGAAAACGGCCGGCTGTCGAAAGGGGCCCGCCTGCAAGGACGGGGACACACACACACACACACACACACACACACACACACACACACACACACACACACACACACAAGCCACGCCTGCCTCCCTGGAAAAAGGAGGAAAAAACTAAGTTTTTTGGAGGGAAAACGCACGGGAGCCGAAAAGGGGGCCGGCCTGCTTGCCGAGAGAGTCGAGGCGCGGGAAAGTGCACGGAGGGAGCACGGGAACGGGGAGGGGGAGAGAGAGAGACACAGAGACACACAGATGGACGAGAGACGAGACCGGAGAGGAAGGAGCTCCGGTCCACCTCGCTTGCTTGCTAGCTACGTCTGTCTTTTCACCGCTGAGAGAAGGTAGTGCACCGTTCCCGGAGGCGCTGCAATACCGGGCCGATGCGTGGAGAGGACGGAGCAAGCTCCTGATCCAGCTCCCTGTTCCAAAAATCCGTTTAATATGTGGTCCCCCGATGGGGGACGTATCAGATATTAAACTGATAAGAACAGATACTACACTTGATCTTAGCCAAAAGGCCGAGAAGCGATGCCCGACGCCGGCCTTGGGCGGGCGCGCGGGCGTCCGGCTGGCGCGCAGCGGCGCAGGCCGACGCCTCTGGAGCCCGGTCCGCACGCGGCTGCCGGCCGCCCGGACTCCGCTCTCCCCCTCTCTTGCCTGCCTGCTTGCTCGCCTGCCTGCCCGCCAGTCCCGGGCGGGGGCCCTGCTCTTTGATCTCCTGTCAACGGCCCGACAACGACCGCAGCCGCGGGGGGCGCCAGCCGGCCGGCCTCCTTAGCTTAGGCCCCTCCCACCAGCAGCAGCCGTGCCGAGTGAGCTGCAAGCGAAAGCGGACCGTCGGCACCTGCGGGCAGAGGCAAGGGGCAGCGCTCTCTCGGGAGGGACGGGGACACACACACACCTGCCTGCCTGCCGAAAAAAAGAAAGAAAAGGTGTATATACTAAGTTTTTTGGAGGGAAAACGGCCGGCTGTCGAAAGGGGCCCGCCTGCAAGGACGGGGACACACACACACACACACACACACACACACACACACACACACACACACACACACACACACAAGCCACGCCTGCCTCCCTGGAAAAAGGAGGAAAAAACTAAGTTTTTTGGAGGGAAAACGCACGGGAGCCGAAAAGGGGGCCGGCCTGCTTGCCGAGAGAGTCGAGGCGCGGGAAAGTGCACGGAGGGAGCACGGGAACGGGGAGGGGGAGAGAGAGAGACACAGAGACACACAGATGGACGAGAGACGAGACCGGAGAGGAAGGAGCTCCGGTCCACCTCGCTTGCTTGCTAGCTACGTCTGTCTTTTCACCGCTGAGAGAAGGTAGTGCACCGTTCCCGGAGGCGCTGCAATACCGGGCCGATGCGTGGAGAGGACGGAGCAAGCTCCTGATCCAGCTCCCTGTTCCAAAAATCCGTTTAATATGTGGTCCCCCGATGGGGGACGTATCAGATATTAAACTGATAAGAACAGATTTTTTTTTTTTTTTATATTTTTATTAGAAAAAAGTACGTTAACAAATCATAAAACAGTCCCACACCAACACCCCCCTAATGTCCCGTGCACAAATCCTTCCAGCGCTCTTTTGCTGCAGCAAACCCCCATCTGTGAATGTCCCACTGGACCCTCCTGGCCACCTCCTCCTTCACCCTCCGCAGGATCCCAAAAGCAGGCTTCTCCACGCCGTGCTTCACCAGGTCTGTCCGGGCATCCCAGATGAAGGCCTTGACCAGGCTGACCAGTAGCCACAGCAGGAACTTCCGGTTCCGGCCCCGGATGCCGGCGATCCCTTTCAGGACGGACGCTTGCGTGATGGGGGAATCGGGGCTTACCTGTGCAAAGAGGGTCCCGCACGATCTCCACACCCTCTGGGCGAAGGCACACTCCCAGAAGACGTGACCCACCGTCTCTTCGCCCGCGCAGCCGTGTCGCGGGCACAGGCTCTGTCTGGAGAGCCCGTGCGCATGCATGACGGCCCTGACCGTCAGCCGACCCCACACGCAGAGCCAGTTCAGGTCCTTCAGCTTGTTATCCAGCCCCTCCGGCTGGACCCGCTGCCAGATGATCCGGGACACACCCGGGATCGCCGGCCGTTCTTCCGCCTTCACCATCCTGTACATGGTCCTGTGATTCAAACAGTTCGTCCCTTCCTTGATCCCCGGGTGTGCCCGCAGCCACCGCACTGCGTGGCGGTAGTGCAGCGGGAGCCGCTCTGCTTTGGGGGTCGTGTTGGTCCAGACCGTCAGGTGCCGCATGCTCGCCGCCAGCCAGAGACTGACAAACCGGCTGCACAGGTGGGCCGGGTTGTCGTGCAGGACCGTGCACAGGCTCGCTATGAAGGCGCAGTCCAACTTCGCCGGGAAGTCCAAGATCCCCCGACCCCCATCGGCCAGGGGTCTGTACATATCACACCTCTTCACCCGTTCGTAGGTGTGACCCCAGACGAAGTTGAAGATGCTCCTCACCAGATCTCTCCGCTTCCGGACCGGCAGGGGGTACACTACCGCCAGGTGGAGAAGCAGAGGCAGGACTTCCGCCTTCAGTACCAGCGCCTTCCCGATCCAGGTTAGCGATCGTTGCTGCCACAGGCCTAGCTTCCGGTTGACTTTCCGGAACCCGGCCTCCCAGTTGACACCTCCAGGATCTGTGGAGTGAAAGCTCACCCCCAGGATCTTCAGCGGCCCAGTCGTCCGTGACAGACCGCCAAAGTCCCGCGGCTCGCTCGGCCAGGTCCCGAAGACCTTCACTAAGCTCTTGGCCCTGTTCAGTCGGGCGCCGGTACCTCTTGAGAAATCCTCGACAATGCTGAGCGCCCTCCCCAGGCCGCCTTCAGAGCCCAGGAAGAGCGTGACGTCGTCTGCATATGCCGCGATCTTCGCCATCTGCCCTCCTCCACCTGGCACCAGGATCCCATCCACTCCCGGATCCCTCCTGAGCTGGTCCAGGAGGATCTCTAGGAAAAGCACATACAGCAGGGGCGAGAGAGGACAGCCCTGTCGCACACCACACCGCACTGGAATATGCCCGCCCAACGCTCCGTTGACGCATACCCGGGATGCCACCCCGTTGTACAAGGTCCGGACCCACCTGACAAACCCGTCCGGCAGACCCTTCCTCTCCAGGAGTGCCCACAGAATCTCGTGATGGACCCGGTCAAAGGCCTTGGTCTGGTCGAGGCTCACCAGCAGGAGCGGCAGGCCTCTATCTTCCACCCACGCGATGACGTCGCGGATCAGCTGCAGGGTCCAGCTGATCTTGCGGCCTGCCACACCACACGTCTGGTCAGCCTGCACCAAGGCCGGCATCACTGTTCTCAGGCGACCGCCCAGCACCCTGGCCAAGATCTTATAGTCAGTGCACAGGAGCTGGATTGGCCGCCAATTCCCCAGGTCTGCCTTGTCACCTCCCTTATGGACGAGGGAGATGACACCGATCTTCATGGTGGCACCGAGCCCATCACGATCCAGCACCTCGTTGAATACCTGCACCAAGAGCGGCTCCAGCTGGTCAAAAAAGGTGAGGTAAAACTCGGTCGGTAGACCGTCTATGCCAGGGACAGTGCCCTTCTTCATCCCCATCAGGGCAGATCGGATCTCTGCCCCTGACACTGCCCCGCCCAGAGCAGCGGGGTCGTCTACCGCCGGCTCCACTCCGTCCAGGAGCCTGCTCCTGATACCGGCGTCGGTCTCCTTCTCAGCAAACAGGGTGCTGTAATATTCTGTGGCACACTCCAACATCCCGGGTATGGAAGTGGCTACAGACCCGTCCGTCCTCCGAACGCCGTCAAAGAAGCCTCGCTCTTGTTGCCTCCTCACGGCGCCGAAGAACTGGGACGAGCAGCTTTCGTCATTCTCCCTCCAGACTCCACGGAGCCTGAAAAGAAAGTCCTTAGCCCACTGCAGCCACTTACCCCTAAGCAGGCTCTTGATGTGGGCGATCTTCTCCCCCTCGTAAGCGCCCCCTTGGTTCAGCTGCGCATACAGTGCCTCGAGCTCCTCCTGGAGCTTGGTGCACTGGCGGTCCTCCAAACTGCGGCGGATCCTGCAGTACTTCTTCGTCACCACCGCGATGGTGCGCTTGCAGGACTCCCACCAGTGCACCGCCGAACTGAAGGCGTCCCTCCTCTCCGCACATGCCCGCAGCACTGTAGCGATCTTCCTCTGGTATCTCGCCTCCTGCAGGACTTGCCTGTTCAGCTTCCAGTATCCGGCCTGGAAACGAGGGTCCTCAACACCAAAGGAAGCCGTCAGCATGTGATGGTCGGAAAACCAAGTAGGGGTCGCTTGCCTGCTTAGGGTCGTCCAGTTCGCCGAAGTGAAGACATAATCCAGCCGCCTGAAGGTCCCCCTTCCGTTGTCCCAGGTGTGATGTGCGACATTCTGAAATCCGTCCCGCAGGCCAAAATCTGCAATCAGAGACCGTAACCCATGGGCACCCTCACCTTGTGAGTCCCCCAGGTCGATGTTAAAATCCCCGCCGATGATCAGCTCTCTGTTTGTGTACAGCAGGGGCTCCAGATCTTTCAGGAAGGAGCCCTGCTGCCGCCGGTCCGCCGGGACATACACACCGATCAGCCGGGTCCGCACCCCGTGCCGGGTCCCGTCGACCACCAGCAGGCGCCCGGGGACCACAGAGCTGACCACCTGTGCCGCAAACCCTGGGGAACCACACAGGATGCCCACGCCAGAGGAGTTCACCCCCCCAACGCTCCACCACGAGGGCCCCTTTGTCCACTCCTTCTGGTAAGCGAGCACATCGTCGTGGTCTTTCAGATGGGTCTCCTGCAAAAAGCAAATATCCAAAAGCCTTTGGGACAAATATCGGAAAACTCCAGCTCGTTTCTCCCGGTTCCGCAGACCCCTCACATTAGCCGTGGCCACTGTGAAGGTCATGGCTGCTCCGGGGGGCTGTCACTCTCCATACCGTCGCTGGAGCTAGAGCTGGGTGGATGCTCTGCCCCTGCTGCACTGACCGAACTGTCGGTGTCTGTCCCCTCGATGTAGGTGACCGAAGGGACTGGGCTCACGCCCACCTCCATGTCAGAGACGGGGTCGGGCCCGGGATCGAGAACAAATCCGGGGCTGAGACCGAGGCCGGGGTCGGGGCCCCGGTCAGGGTGGGGGTCGGGGTCGGGGTCGGGGGGAGGGGGGTCGGGAGAGGGGTTGGGGCTGGAGCCCGGGTCAGGGTCAGGCCGGCGCGAGTACTCGCGGTCCGGGGTGTCGACCTGGCACGTCACCACAGGGCTCCCCTCACCTGAAAGGCACTGCGCCACAGAGAAGGGGCCCCGTGCCACGACTCTGTCTCCCTGCCCAGGGGGGAGGGAGCCTGCGGTGTCCCCCAGCTCCTGGCCGTCCTGCGTTGACGCTGGCGCTGCCCCCTCCTCCATCTCCTCCTGGTCTGCCATCGCCTCCCGGTCTGCCATCACCTCCTGCTCTGGCGCCGTCACCAGAGCTGCTACCGTCTCCGGGACGAGCTCCGCCTCCCCGTAGTACTCCCTGGATGTCTTCTTCTTCTTGTCGCCCGTCTCCATCTGTCCCTTGCCAGCCTGCGACCGCTTCCTAGGCTTCTTCCTCAACACGGGCATGTGGTGCATCTCCTCCTCCTCCTCACCTGCCCCCCGCGCTGCGGTTGGTCCTGCGTCTGCTCGGGCGGGGGGGGCCTTCACCACATCCGCCCAGCTCCCGACCACCCCGTCTTCGGCCCGAGATGGTCCCTCCTGCGGGTCGTCGCCGTCCTCCTCATGCTGCCTCCCCTTCCCCTTCCCCTTCCCCTTCCGTCTCGGCCGCACCACCACCGTCCATCCGGCATCCTTCCCGGCTCCCCCAGGGACCGCTCCACCACCATCCTGATGTTCGTCCTCGGTGTCCCCAGCCTCACTGCCTTCCGACTCCGTTTCTCCCACCGCCAGGCCGGATCCGTCATGGACAGCTCTGGCATACTCGGCGTTCCTAAGGAGGCAGTTGCGATACAAATGTCCAGTGTTGCCACACAAGGAACACTCTTTAACGGGACAATTCCGGGCCTGATGACCCCGCCGGTGGCACTTCCCACACTCCGCCGCGTTGCACTCGGCCTCCCGGTGCCCGGACTCCCGACACTTCCGACAGAACGGCGGCTGATTCCCGTAGAACAAGTACCCCCTACCTGGACCAATGGCGAAAGTGGCAGGCGGGTGGGCGAAACCGTCCTTACTTCTGTCGTCTGGCCTCAGCTCAACGTGATACTGCCTCTTCCCGGTCCAGACCTTGTAGGGGTCCATGATGATACGAGGGGGGTCCAACACGTCGACGTAACGACGGAGGAAGGTCGTGACGTCACTATCGGGAACAAAGGGGTCAAACATGTGCAGAATCACTGACCTTTCATTGTTGCTCTGGAGCCCCAGACACACGTAATTCTCCAGCCTGCCACTTTCCTTAGCCTTCATGATCTTCTCGGAAGCGCCACGATGTCCTTTCTCCTCCACGAACGAGAGATCCATATAGCGCTGCGCCCGATTCCCCTGCAAGCACTTGATATCCGCCACGTCCAAACCCAGGATCCCAAAAAGGATCTCCTCTTCGAAGACGTCCCTCCCCGGCATCTCTCCATCCGGCTTCCAGATGAAGCGGATGGTCTTCCGGATCTTGGGACCCTCCTCAGCCGTCCTCGCCGCCCCGGGATCCGCAGCCATCGTTCCGCAGCCTTTGCGGCTGCCGAAGCAGCCTTCTCACCAAAACCGAAGTCTTCTGGTGTCCAAGCGTCCAATCCAGGAAACGAAAATCCGAAGCGCAGTCCGGGCCAATCCAAAGTCCAAATCCGGCAAATCCAGCAGCGTAGTCTCCTCCAGGCGGTGTCCTCTCCGGTCTTCTCTCCCCGGTCTTTTGGTGTTACCTCAGCCGCGGGCCTGCCACGTACTAAGGATCGCAGCCAAAAGGCCGAGAAGCGATGCCCGACGCCGGCCTTGGGCGGGCGCGCGGGCGTCCGGCTGGCGCGCAGCGGCGCAGGCCGACGCCTCTGGAGCCCGGTCCGCACGCGGCTGCCGGCCGCCCGGACTCCGCTCTCCCCCTCTCTTGCCTGCCTGCTTGCTCGCCTGCCTGCCCGCCAGTCCCGGGCGGGGGCCCTGCTCTTTGATCTCCTGTCAACGGCCCGACAACGACCGCAGCCGCGGGGGGCGCCAGCCGGCCGGCCTCCTTAGCTTAGGCCCCTCCCACCAGCAGCAGCCGTGCCGAGTGAGCTGCAAGCGAAAGCGGACCGTCGGCACCTGCGGGCAGAGGCAAGGGGCAGCGCTCTCTCGGGAGGGACGGGGACACACACACACCTGCCTGCCTGCCGAAAAAAAGAAAGAAAAGGTGTATATACTAAGTTTTTTGGAGGGAAAACGGCCGGCTGTCGAAAGGGGCCCGCCTGCAAGGACGGGGACACACACACACACACACACACACACACACACACACACACACACACACACACACACACACAAGCCACGCCTGCCTCCCTGGAAAAAGGAGGAAAAAACTAAGTTTTTTGGAGGGAAAACGCACGGGAGCCGAAAAGGGGGCCGGCCTGCTTGCCGAGAGAGTCGAGGCGCGGGAAAGTGCACGGAGGGAGCACGGGAACGGGGAGGGGGAGAGAGAGAGACACAGAGACACACAGATGGACGAGAGACGAGACCGGAGAGGAAGGAGCTCCGGTCCACCTCGCTTGCTTGCTAGCTACGTCTGTCTTTTCACCGCTGAGAGAAGGTAGTGCACCGTTCCCGGAGGCGCTGCAATACCGGGCCGATGCGTGGAGAGGACGGAGCAAGCTCCTGATCCAGCTCCCTGTTCCAAAAATCCGTTTAATATGTGGTCCCCCGATGGGGGACGTATCAGATATTAAACTGATAAGAACAGATACTACACTTGATCTTAGCCAAAAGGCCGAGAAGCGATGCCCGACGCCGGCCTTGGGCGGGCGCGCGGGCGTCCGGCTGGCGCGCAGCGGCGCAGGCCGACGCCTCTGGAGCCCGGTCCGCACGCGGCTGCCGGCCGCCCGGACTCCGCTCTCCCCCTCTCTTGCCTGCCTGCTTGCTCGCCTGCCTGCCCGCCAGTCCCGGGCGGGGGCCCTGCTCTTTGATCTCCTGTCAACGGCCCGACAACGACCGCAGCCGCGGGGGGCGCCAGCCGGCCGGCCTCCTTAGCTTAGGCCCCTCCCACCAGCAGCAGCCGTGCCGAGTGAGCTGCAAGCGAAAGCGGACCGTCGGCACCTGCGGGCAGAGGCAAGGGGCAGCGCTCTCTCGGGAGGGACGGGGACACACACACACCTGCCTGCCTGCCGAAAAAAAGAAAGAAAAGGTGTATATACTAAGTTTTTTGGAGGGAAAACGGCCGGCTGTCGAAAGGGGCCCGCCTGCAAGGACGGGGACACACACACACACACACACACACACACACACACACACACACACACACACACACACACAAGCCACGCCTGCCTCCCTGGAAAAAGGAGGAAAAAACTAAGTTTTTTGGAGGGAAAACGCACGGGAGCCGAAAAGGGGGCCGGCCTGCTTGCCGAGAGAGTCGAGGCGCGGGAAAGTGCACGGAGGGAGCACGGGAACGGGGAGGGGGAGAGAGAGAGACACAGAGACACACAGATGGACGAGAGACGAGACCGGAGAGGAAGGAGCTCCGGTCCACCTCGCTTGCTTGCTAGCTACGTCTGTCTTTTCACCGCTGAGAGAAGGTAGTGCACCGTTCCCGGAGGCGCTGCAATACCGGGCCGATGCGTGGAGAGGACGGAGCAAGCTCCTGATCCAGCTCCCTGTTCCAAAAATCCGTTTAATATGTGGTCCCCCGATGGGGGACGTATCAGATATTAAACTGATAAGAACAGATACTACACTTGATCTTAGCCAAAAGGCCGAGAAGCGATGCCCGACGCCGGCCTTGGGCGGGCGCGCGGGCGTCCGGCTGGCGCGCAGCGGCGCAGGCCGACGCCTCTGGAGCCCGGTCCGCACGCGGCTGCCGGCCGCCCGGACTCCGCTCTCCCCCTCTCTTGCCTGCCTGCTTGCTCGCCTGCCTGCCCGCCAGTCCCGGGCGGGGGCCCTGCTCTTTGATCTCCTGTCAACGGCCCGACAACGACCGCAGCCGCGGGGGGCGCCAGCCGGCCGGCCTCCTTAGCTTAGGCCCCTCCCACCAGCAGCAGCCGTGCCGAGTGAGCTGCAAGCGAAAGCGGACCGTCGGCACCTGCGGGCAGAGGCAAGGGGCAGCGCTCTCTCGGGAGGGACGGGGACACACACACACCTGCCTGCCTGCCGAAAAAAAGAAAGAAAAGGTGTATATACTAAGTTTTTTGGAGGGAAAACGGCCGGCTGTCGAAAGGGGCCCGCCTGCAAGGACGGGGACACACACACACACACACACACACACACACACACACACACACACACACACACACACAAGCCACGCCTGCCTCCCTGGAAAAAGGAGGAAAAAACTAAGTTTTTTGGAGGGAAAACGCACGGGAGCCGAAAAGGGGGCCGGCCTGCTTGCCGAGAGAGTCGAGGCGCGGGAAAGTGCACGGAGGGAGCACGGGAACGGGGAGGGGGAGAGAGAGAGACACAGAGACACACAGATGGACGAGAGACGAGACCGGAGAGGAAGGAGCTCCGGTCCACCTCGCTTGCTTGCTAGCTACGTCTGTCTTTTCACCGCTGAGAGAAGGTAGTGCACCGTTCCCGGAGGCGCTGCAATACCGGGCCGATGCGTGGAGAGGACGGAGCAAGCTCCTGATCCAGCTCCCTGTTCCAAAAATCCGTTTAATATGTGGTCCCCCGATGGGGGACGTATCAGATATTAAACTGATAAGAACAGATACTACACTTGATCTTAGCCAAAAGGCCGAGAAGCGATGCCCGACGCCGGCCTTGGGCGGGCGCGCGGGCGTCCGGCTGGCGCGCAGCGGCGCAGGCCGACGCCTCTGGAGCCCGGTCCGCACGCGGCTGCCGGCCGCCCGGACTCCGCTCTCCCCCTCTCTTGCCTGCCTGCTTGCTCGCCTGCCTGCCCGCCAGTCCCGGGCGGGGGCCCTGCTCTTTGATCTCCTGTCAACGGCCCGACAACGACCGCAGCCGCGGGGGGCGCCAGCCGGCCGGCCTCCTTAGCTTAGGCCCCTCCCACCAGCAGCAGCCGTGCCGAGTGAGCTGCAAGCGAAAGCGGACCGTCGGCACCTGCGGGCAGAGGCAAGGGGCAGCGCTCTCTCGGGAGGGACGGGGACACACACACACCTGCCTGCCTGCCGAAAAAAAGAAAGAAAAGGTGTATATACTAAGTTTTTTGGAGGGAAAACGGCCGGCTGTCGAAAGGGGCCCGCCTGCAAGGACGGGGACACACACACACACACACACACACACACACACACACACACACACACACACACACACAAGCCACGCCTGCCTCCCTGGAAAAAGGAGGAAAAAACTAAGTTTTTTGGAGGGAAAACGCACGGGAGCCGAAAAGGGGGCCGGCCTGCTTGCCGAGAGAGTCGAGGCGCGGGAAAGTGCACGGAGGGAGCACGGGAACGGGGAGGGGGAGAGAGAGAGACACAGAGACACACAGATGGACGAGAGACGAGACCGGAGAGGAAGGAGCTCCGGTCCACCTCGCTTGCTTGCTAGCTACGTCTGTCTTTTCACCGCTGAGAGAAGGTAGTGCACCGTTCCCGGAGGCGCTGCAATACCGGGCCGATGCGTGGAGAGGACGGAGCAAGCTCCTGATCCAGCTCCCTGTTCCAAAAATCCGTTTAATATGTGGTCCCCCGATGGGGGACGTATCAGATATTAAACTGATAAGAACAGATACTACACTTGATCTTAGCCAAAAGGCCGAGAAGCGATGCCCGACGCCGGCCTTGGGCGGGCGCGCGGGCGTCCGGCTGGCGCGCAGCGGCGCAGGCCGACGCCTCTGGAGCCCGGTCCGCACGCGGCTGCCGGCCGCCCGGACTCCGCTCTCCCCCTCTCTTGCCTGCCTGCTTGCTCGCCTGCCTGCCCGCCAGTCCCGGGCGGGGGCCCTGCTCTTTGATCTCCTGTCAACGGCCCGACAACGACCGCAGCCGCGGGGGGCGCCAGCCGGCCGGCCTCCTTAGCTTAGGCCCCTCCCACCAGCAGCAGCCGTGCCGAGTGAGCTGCAAGCGAAAGCGGACCGTCGGCACCTGCGGGCAGAGGCAAGGGGCAGCGCTCTCTCGGGAGGGACGGGGACACACACACACCTGCCTGCCTGCCGAAAAAAAGAAAGAAAAGGTGTATATACTAAGTTTTTTGGAGGGAAAACGGCCGGCTGTCGAAAGGGGCCCGCCTGCAAGGACGGGGACACACACACACACACACACACACACACACACACACACACACACACACACACACACACAAGCCACGCCTGCCTCCCTGGAAAAAGGAGGAAAAAACTAAGTTTTTTGGAGGGAAAACGCACGGGAGCCGAAAAGGGGGCCGGCCTGCTTGCCGAGAGAGTCGAGGCGCGGGAAAGTGCACGGAGGGAGCACGGGAACGGGGAGGGGGAGAGAGAGAGACACAGAGACACACAGATGGACGAGAGACGAGACCGGAGAGGAAGGAGCTCCGGTCCACCTCGCTTGCTTGCTAGCTACGTCTGTCTTTTCACCGCTGAGAGAAGGTAGTGCACCGTTCCCGGAGGCGCTGCAATACCGGGCCGATGCGTGGAGAGGACGGAGCAAGCTCCTGATCCAGCTCCCTGTTCCAAAAATCCGTTTAATATGTGGTCCCCCGATGGGGGACGTATCAGATATTAAACTGATAAGAACAGATACTACACTTGATCTTAGCCAAAAGGCCGAGAAGCGATGCCCGACGCCGGCCTTGGGCGGGCGCGCGGGCGTCCGGCTGGCGCGCAGCGGCGCAGGCCGACGCCTCTGGAGCCCGGTCCGCACGCGGCTGCCGGCCGCCCGGACTCCGCTCTCCCCCTCTCTTGCCTGCCTGCTTGCTCGCCTGCCTGCCCGCCAGTCCCGGGCGGGGGCCCTGCTCTTTGATCTCCTGTCAACGGCCCGACAACGACCGCAGCCGCGGGGGGCGCCAGCCGGCCGGCCTCCTTAGCTTAGGCCCCTCCCACCAGCAGCAGCCGTGCCGAGTGAGCTGCAAGCGAAAGCGGACCGTCGGCACCTGCGGGCAGAGGCAAGGGGCAGCGCTCTCTCGGGAGGGACGGGGACACACACACACCTGCCTGCCTGCCGAAAAAAAGAAAGAAAAGGTGTATATACTAAGTTTTTTGGAGGGAAAACGGCCGGCTGTCGAAAGGGGCCCGCCTGCAAGGACGGGGACACACACACACACACACACACACACACACACACACACACACACACACACACACACACAAGCCACGCCTGCCTCCCTGGAAAAAGGAGGAAAAAACTAAGTTTTTTGGAGGGAAAACGCACGGGAGCCGAAAAGGGGGCCGGCCTGCTTGCCGAGAGAGTCGAGGCGCGGGAAAGTGCACGGAGGGAGCACGGGAACGGGGAGGGGGAGAGAGAGAGACACAGAGACACACAGATGGACGAGAGACGAGACCGGAGAGGAAGGAGCTCCGGTCCACCTCGCTTGCTTGCTAGCTACGTCTGTCTTTTCACCGCTGAGAGAAGGTAGTGCACCGTTCCCGGAGGCGCTGCAATACCGGGCCGATGCGTGGAGAGGACGGAGCAAGCTCCTGATCCAGCTCCCTGTTCCAAAAATCCGTTTAATATGTGGTCCCCCGATGGGGGACGTATCAGATATTAAACTGATAAGAACAGATACTACACTTGATCTTAGCCAAAAGGCCGAGAAGCGATGCCCGACGCCGGCCTTGGGCGGGCGCGCGGGCGTCCGGCTGGCGCGCAGCGGCGCAGGCCGACGCCTCTGGAGCCCGGTCCGCACGCGGCTGCCGGCCGCCCGGACTCCGCTCTCCCCCTCTCTTGCCTGCCTGCTTGCTCGCCTGCCTGCCCGCCAGTCCCGGGCGGGGGCCCTGCTCTTTGATCTCCTGTCAACGGCCCGACAACGACCGCAGCCGCGGGGGGCGCCAGCCGGCCGGCCTCCTTAGCTTAGGCCCCTCCCACCAGCAGCAGCCGTGCCGAGTGAGCTGCAAGCGAAAGCGGACCGTCGGCACCTGCGGGCAGAGGCAAGGGGCAGCGCTCTCTCGGGAGGGACGGGGACACACACACACCTGCCTGCCTGCCGAAAAAAAGAAAGAAAAGGTGTATATACTAAGTTTTTTGGAGGGAAAACGGCCGGCTGTCGAAAGGGGCCCGCCTGCAAGGACGGGGACACACACACACACACACACACACACACACACACACACACACACACACACACACACACAAGCCACGCCTGCCTCCCTGGAAAAAGGAGGAAAAAACTAAGTTTTTTGGAGGGAAAACGCACGGGAGCCGAAAAGGGGGCCGGCCTGCTTGCCGAGAGAGTCGAGGCGCGGGAAAGTGCACGGAGGGAGCACGGGAACGGGGAGGGGGAGAGAGAGAGACACAGAGACACACAGATGGACGAGAGACGAGACCGGAGAGGAAGGAGCTCCGGTCCACCTCGCTTGCTTGCTAGCTACGTCTGTCTTTTCACCGCTGAGAGAAGGTAGTGCACCGTTCCCGGAGGCGCTGCAATACCGGGCCGATGCGTGGAGAGGACGGAGCAAGCTCCTGATCCAGCTCCCTGTTCCAAAAATCCGTTTAATATGTGGTCCCCCGATGGGGGACGTATCAGATATTAAACTGATAAGAACAGATTTTTTTTTTTTATATTTTTATTAGAAAAAAGTTCGTTAACAAATCATAAAACAGTCCCACACCAACACCCCCCTAATGTCCCGTGCACAAATCCTTCCAGCGCTCTTTTGCTGCGGCAAACCCCCATCTATGAATGTCCCACTGGACCCTCCTGGCCACCTCCTCCTTCACCCTCCGCAGGATCCCAAAAGCAGGCTTCTCCACGCCGTGCTTCACCAGGTCTGTCCGGGCATCCCAGATGAAGGCCTTGACCAGGCTGACCAGTAGCCACAGCAGGAATTTCCGGTTCCGGCCCCGGATGCCGGCGATCCCTCTCAGGACGGACGCTTGCGTGATGGGGGAATCGGGGCTTACCTGTGCAAAGAGGGTCCCGCACGATCTCCACACCCTCTGGGCGAAGGCACACTCCCAGAAGACGTGACCCACCGTCTCTTCGCCCGCGCAGCCGTGTCGCGGGCACAGGCTCTGTCTGGAGAGCCCGTGCGCATGCATGACGGCCCTGACCGTCAGCCGACCCCACACGCAGAGCCAGTTCAGGTCCTTCAGCTTGTTATCCAGCCCCTCCGGCTGGACCCGCTGCCAGATGATCCGGGACACACCCGGGATCGCCGGCCGTTCTTCCGCCTTCACCATCCTGTACATGGTCCTGTGATTCAAACAGTTCGTCCCTTCCCTGATCCCCGGGTGTGCCCGCAGCCACCGCACTGCGTGGCGGTAGTGCAGCGGGAGCCGCTCTGCTTTGGGGGTCGTGTTGGTCCAGACCGTCAGGTGCCGCATGCTCGCCGCCAGCCAGAGACTGACAAACCGGCTGCACAGGTGGGCCGGGTTGTCGTGCAGGACCGTGCACAGGCTCGCTATGAAGGCGCAGTCCAACTTCGCCGGGAAGTCCAAGATCCCCCGACCCCCATCGGCCAGGGGTCTGTACATATCACACCTCTTCACCCGTTCGTAGGTGTGACCCCAGACGAAGTTGAAGATGCTCCTCACCAGATCTCTCCGCTTCCGGACCGGCAGGGGGTACACTACCGCCAGGTGGAGAAGCAGAGGCAGGACTTCCGCCTTCAGTACCAGCGCCTTCCCGATCCAGGTTAGCGATCGTTGCTGCCACAGGCCTAGCTTCCGGTTGACTTTCCGGAACCCGGCCTCCCAGTTGACACCTCCAGGATCTGTGGAGTGAAAGCTCACCCCCAGGATCTTCAGCGGCCCAGTCGTCCGTGACAGACCGCCAAAGTCCCGCGGCTCGCTCGGCCAGGTCCCGAAGACCTTCACTAAGCTCTTGGCCCTGTTCAGTCGGGCGCCGGTACCTCTTGAGAAATCCTCGACAATGCTGAGCGCCCTCCCCAGGCCGCCTTCAGAGCCCAGGAAGAGCGTGACGTCGTCTGCATATGCCGCGATCTTCGCCATCTGCCCTCCTCCACCTGGCACCAGGATCCCATCCACTCCCGGATCCCTCCTGAGCTGGTCCAGGAGGATCTCTAGGAAAAGCACATACAGCAGGGGCGAGAGAGGACAGCCCTGTCGCACACCACACCGCACTGGAATATGCCCGCCCAACGCTCCGTTGACGCATACCCGGGATGCCACCCCGTTGTACAAGGTCCGGACCCACCTGACAAACCCGTCCGGCAGACCCTTCCTCTTCAGGAGTACCCACAGAATCTCGTGATGGACCCGGTCAAAGGCCTTGGTCTGGTCGAGGCTCACCAGCAGGAGCGGCAGGCCTCTATCTTCCACCCACGCGATGACGTCGCGGATCAGCTGCAGGGTCCAGCTGATCTTGCGGCCTGCCACACCACACGTCTGGTCAGCCTGCACCAAGGCCGGCATCACTGTTCTCAGGCGGCCGCCCAGCACCCTGGCCAAGATCTTATAGTCAGTGCACAGGAGCTGGATTGGCCGCCAATTCCCCAGGTCTGCCTTGTCACCTCCCTTATGGACGAGGGAGATGACACCGATCTTCATGGTGGCACCGAGCCCATCACGATCCAGCACCTCGTTGAATACCTGCACCAAGAGCGGCTCCAGCTGGTCAAAAAAGGTGAGGTAAAACTCGGTCGGTAGACCGTCTATGCCAGGGACAGTGCCCTTCTTCATCCCCATCAGGGCAGATCGGATCTCTGCCCCTGACACTGCCCCGCCCAGAGCAGCGGGGTCGTCTACCGCCGGCTCCACTCCGTCCAGGAGCCTGCTCCTGATACCGGCGTCGGTCTCCTTCTCATCAAACAGGGTGCTGTAATATTCTGTGGCACACTCCAACATCCCGGGTATGGAAGTGGCTACAGACCCGTCCGTCCTCCGAACGCCGTCAAAGAAGCCTCGCTCTTGTTGCTTCCTCACGGCGCCGAAGAACTGGGACGAGCAGCTTTCGTCATTCTCCCTCCAGACTCCACGGAGCCTGAAAAGAAAGTCCTTAGCCCACTGCAGCCACTTACCCCTAAGCAGGCTCTTGATGTGGGCGATCTTCTCCCCCTCGTAAGCGCCCCCTTGGTTCAGCTGCGCATACAGTGCCTCGAGCTCCTCCTGGAGCTTGGTGCACTGGCGGTCCTCCAAACTGCGGCGGATCCTGCAGTACTTCTTCGTCACCACCGCGATGGTGCGCTTGCAGGACTCCCACCAGTGCACCGCCGAACTGAAGGCGTCCCTCCTCTCCGCACATGCCCGCAGCACTGTAGCGATCTTCCTCTGGTATCTCGCCTCCTGCAGGACTTGCCTGTTCAGCTTCCAGTATCCGGCCTGGAAACGAGGGTCCTCAACACCAAAGGAAGCCGTCAGCATGTGATGGTCGGAAAACCAAGTAGGGGTCGCTTGCCTGCTTAGGGTCGTCCAGTTCGCCGAAGTGAAGACATAATCCAGCCGCCTGAAGGTCCCCCTTCCGTTGTCCCAGGTGTGATGTGCGACATTCTGAAATCCGTCCCGCAGGCCAAAATCTGCAATCAGAGACCGTAACCCATGGGCACCCTCACCTTGTGAGTCCCCCAGGTCGATGTTAAAATCCCCGCCGATGATCAGCTCTCTGTTTGTGTACAGCAGGGGTTCCAGATCTTTCAGGAAGGAGCCCTGCTGCCGCCGGTCCGCCGGGACATACACACCGATCAGCCGGGTCCGCACCCCGTGCCGGGTCCCGTCGACCACCAGCAGGCGCCCGGGGACCACAGAGCTGACCACCTGTGCCGCAAACCCTGGGGAACCACACAGGATGCCCACGCCAGAGGAGTTCACCCCCCCAACGCTCCACCACGAGGGCCCCTTTGTCCACTCCTTCTGGTAAGCGAGCACATCGTCGTGGTCTTTCAGATGGGCCTCCTGCAAAAAGCAAATATCCAAAAGCCTTTGGGACAAATATCGGAAAACTCCAGCTCGTTTCTCCCGGTTCCGCAGACCCCTCACATTGGCCGTGGCCACTGTGAAGGTCATGGCTGCTCCGGGGGGCTGTCACTCTCCATACCGTCGCTGGAGCTAGAGCTGAGTGGATGCTCTGCCCCTGCTGCACTGACCGAACTGTCGGTGTCTGTCCCCTCGATGTAGGTGACCGAAGGGACTGGGCTCACGCCCACCTCCATGTCAGAGACGGGGTCGGGCCCGGGATCGAGAACAAATCCGGGGCTGGGACCGAGGCCGGGGTCGGGGCCCCGGTCAGGGTGGGGGTCGGGGTCGGGGTCGGGGGGAGGGGGGTCGGGAGAGGGGTTGGGGCTGGAGCCCGGGTCAGGGTCAGGCCGGCGCGAGTACTCGCGGTCCGGGGTGTCGACCTGGCACGTCACCACAGGGCTCCCCTCACCTGAAAGGCACTGCGCTACAGAGAAGGGGCCCCGTGCCACGACTCTGTCTCCCTGCCCAGGGGGGAGGGAGCCTGCGGTGTCCCCCAGCTCCTGGCCGTCCTGCGTTGACGCTGGCGCTGCCCCCTCCTCCATCTCCTCCTGGTCTGCCATCGCCTCCCGGTCTGCCATCACCTCCTGCTCTGGCGCCGTCACCAGAGCTGCTACCGTCTCCGGGACGAGCTCCGCCTCCCCGTAGTACTCCCTGGATGTCTTCTTCTTCTTGTCGCCCGTCTCCATCTGTCCCTTGCCAGCCTGCGACCGCTTCCTAGGCTTCTTCCTCAACACGGGCATGTGGTGCATCTCCTCCTCCTCCTCACCTGCCCCCCGCGCTGCGGTTGGTCCTGCGTCTGCTCGGGCGGGGGGGGGGGCCTTCACCACATCCGCCCAGCTCCCGACCACCCCGTCTTCGACCCGAGATGGTCCCTCCTGCGGATCGTCGCCGTCCTCCTCATGCTGCCTCCCCTTCCCCTTCCCTTTCCGTCTCGGCCGCACCACCACCGTCCATCCGGCATCCTTCCCGGCTCCCCCAGGGACCGCTCCACCACCATCCTGATGTTCGTCCTCGGTGTCCCCAGCCTCACTGCCGTCCGACTCCGTTTCTCCCACCGCCAGGCCGGATCCGTCATGGACAGCTCTGGCATACTCGGCGTTCCTAAGGAGGCAGTTGCGATACAAATGGCCAGTGTTGCCACACAAGGAACACTCTTTAACGGGGCAGTTCCGGGCCTGATGACCCCGCCGGTGGCACTTCCCACACTCCGCCGCGTTGCACTCGGCCTCCCGGTGCCCGGACTCCCGACACTTCCGACAGAACGGCGGCTGATTCCCGTAGAACAAGTACCCCCTACCTGGACCAATGGCGAAAGTGGCAGGCGGGTGGGCGAAACCATCCTTACTTCTGTCGTCTGGCCTCAGCTCAACGTGATACTGCCTCTTCCCGGTCCAGACCTTGTAGGGGTCCATGATGATACGAGGGGGGTCCAACACGTCGACGTAACGACGGAGGAAGGTCGTGACGTCACTATCGGGAACAAAGGGGTCAAACATGTGCAGAATCACTGACCTTTCATTGTTGCTCTGGAGCCCCAGACACACGTAATTCTCCAGCCTGCCACTTTCCTTAGCCTTCATGATCTTCTCGGAAGCGCCACGATGTCCTTTCTCCTCCACGAACGAGAGATCCATATAGCGCTGCGCCCGATTCCCCTGCAAGCACTTGATATCCGCCACGTCCAAACCCAGGATCCCAAAAAGGATCTCCTCTTCGAAGACGTCCCTCCCCGGCATCTCTCCATCCGGCTTCCAGATGAAGCGGATGGTCTTCCGGATCTTGGGACCCTCCTCAGCCGTCCTCGCCGCCCCGGGATCCGCAGCCATCGTTCCGCAGCCTTTGCGGCTGCCGAAGCAGCCTTCTCACCAAAACCGAAGTCTTCTGGTGTCCAAGCGTCCAATCCAGGAAACGAAAATCCGAAGCGCAGTCCAAGCCAATCCAAAGTCCAAATCCGGCAAATCCAGCAGCGTAGTCTCCTCCAGGCGGTGTCCTCTCCGGTCTTCTCTCCCCGGTCTTTTGGTGTTACCTCAGCCGCGGGCCTGCCACGTACTAAGGATCGCAGCCAAAAGGCCGAGAAGCGATGCCCGACGCCGGCCTTGGGCGGGCGCGCGGGCGTCCGGCTGGCGCGCAGCGGCGCAGGCCGACGCCTCTGGAGCCCGGTCCGCACGCGGCTGCCGGCCGCCCGGACTCCGCTCTCCCCCTCTCTTGCCTGCCTGCTTGCTCGCCTGCCTGCCCGCCAGTCCCGGGCGGGGGCCCTGCTCTTTGATCTCCTGTCAACGGCCCGACAACGACCGCAGCCGCGGGGGGCGCCAGCCGGCCGGCCTCCTTAGCTTAGGCCCCTCCCACCAGCAGCAGCCGTGCCGAGTGAGCTGCAAGCGAAAGCGGACCGTCGGCACCTGCGGGCAGAGGCAAGGGGCAGCGCTCTCTCGGGAGGGACGGGGACACACACACACCTGCCTGCCTGCCGAAAAAAAGAAAGAAAAGGTGTATATACTAAGTTTTTTGGAGGGAAAACGGCCGGCTGTCGAAAGGGGCCCGCCTGCAAGGACGGGGACACACACACACACACACACACACACACACACACACACACACACACACACACACACACACACAAGCCACGCCTGCCTCCCTGGAAAAAGGAGGAAAAAACTAAGTTTTTTGGAGGGAAAACGCACGGGAGCCGAAAAGGGGGCCGGCCTGCTTGCCGAGAGAGTCGAGGCGCGGGAAAGTGCACGGAGGGAGCACGGGAACGGGGAGGGGGAGAGAGAGAGACACAGAGACACACAGATGGACGAGAGACGAGACCGGAGAGGAAGGAGCTCCGGTCCACCTCGCTTGCTTGCTAGCTACGTCTGTCTTTTCACCGCTGAGAGAAGGTAGTGCACCGTTCCCGGAGGCGCTGCAATACCGGGCCGATGCGTGGAGAGGACGGAGCAAGCTCCTGATCCAGCTCCCTGTTCCAAAAATCCGTTTAATATGTGGTCCCCCGATGGGGGACGTATCAGATATTAAACTGATAAGAACAGATACTACACTTGATCTTAGCCAAAAGGCCGAGAAGCGATGCCCGACGCCGGCCTTGGGCGGGCGCGCGGGCGTCCGGCTGGCGCGCAGCGGCGCAGGCCGACGCCTCTGGAGCCCGGTCCGCACGCGGCTGCCGGCCGCCCGGACTCCGCTCTCCCCCTCTCTTGCCTGCCTGCTTGCTCGCCTGCCTGCCCGCCAGTCCCGGGCGGGGGCCCTGCTCTTTGATCTCCTGTCAACGGCCCGACAACGACCGCAGCCGCGGGGGGCGCCAGCCGGCCGGCCTCCTTAGCTTAGGCCCCTCCCACCAGCAGCAGCCGTGCCGAGTGAGCTGCAAGCGAAAGCGGACCGTCGGCACCTGCGGGCAGAGGCAAGGGGCAGCGCTCTCTCGGGAGGGACGGGGACACACACACACCTGCCTGCCTGCCGAAAAAAAGAAAGAAAAGGTGTATATACTAAGTTTTTTGGAGGGAAAACGGCCGGCTGTCGAAAGGGGCCCGCCTGCAAGGACGGGGACACACACACACACACACACACACACACACACACACACACACACACACACACACACAAGCCACGCCTGCCTCCCTGGAAAAAGGAGGAAAAAACTAAGTTTTTTGGAGGGAAAACGCACGGGAGCCGAAAAGGGGGCCGGCCTGCTTGCCGAGAGAGTCGAGGCGCGGGAAAGTGCACGGAGGGAGCACGGGAACGGGGAGGGGGAGAGAGAGAGACACAGAGACACACAGATGGACGAGAGACGAGACCGGAGAGGAAGGAGCTCCGGTCCACCTCGCTTGCTTGCTAGCTACGTCTGTCTTTTCACCGCTGAGAGAAGGTAGTGCACCGTTCCCGGAGGCGCTGCAATACCGGGCCGATGCGTGGAGAGGACGGAGCAAGCTCCTGATCCAGCTCCCTGTTCCAAAAATCCGTTTAATATGTGGTCCCCCGATGGGGGACGTATCAGATATTAAACTGATAAGAACAGATACTACACTTGATCTTAGCCAAAAGGCCGAGAAGCGATGCCCGACGCCGGCCTTGGGCGGGCGCGCGGGCGTCCGGCTGGCGCGCAGCGGCGCAGGCCGACGCCTCTGGAGCCCGGTCCGCACGCGGCTGCCGGCCGCCCGGACTCCGCTCTCCCCCTCTCTTGCCTGCCTGCTTGCTCGCCTGCCTGCCCGCCAGTCCCGGGCGGGGGCCCTGCTCTTTGATCTCCTGTCAACGGCCCGACAACGACCGCAGCCGCGGGGGGCGCCAGCCGGCCGGCCTCCTTAGCTTAGGCCCCTCCCACCAGCAGCAGCCGTGCCGAGTGAGCTGCAAGCGAAAGCGGACCGTCGGCACCTGCGGGCAGAGGCAAGGGGCAGCGCTCTCTCGGGAGGGACGGGGACACACACACACCTGCCTGCCTGCCGAAAAAAAGAAAGAAAAGGTGTATATACTAAGTTTTTTGGAGGGAAAACGGCCGGCTGTCGAAAGGGGCCCGCCTGCAAGGACGGGGACACACACACACACACACACACACACACACACACACACACACACACACACACACACACACACAAGCCACGCCTGCCTCCCTGGAAAAAGGAGGAAAAAACTAAGTTTTTTGGAGGGAAAACGCACGGGAGCCGAAAAGGGGGCCGGCCTGCTTGCCGAGAGAGTCGAGGCGCGGGAAAGTGCACGGAGGGAGCACGGGAACGGGGAGGGGGAGAGAGAGAGACACAGAGACACACAGATGGACGAGAGACGAGACCGGAGAGGAAGGAGCTCCGGTCCACCTCGCTTGCTTGCTAGCTACGTCTGTCTTTTCACCGCTGAGAGAAGGTAGTGCACCGTTCCCGGAGGCGCTGCAATACCGGGCCGATGCGTGGAGAGGACGGAGCAAGCTCCTGATCCAGCTCCCTGTTCCAAAAATCCGTTTAATATGTGGTCCCCCGATGGGGGACGTATCAGATATTAAACTGATAAGAACAGATACTACACTTGATCTTAGCCAAAAGGCCGAGAAGCGATGCCCGACGCCGGCCTTGGGCGGGCGCGCGGGCGTCCGGCTGGCGCGCAGCGGCGCAGGCCGACGCCTCTGGAGCCCGGTCCGCACGCGGCTGCCGGCCGCCCGGACTCCGCTCTCCCCCTCTCTTGCCTGCCTGCTTGCTCGCCTGCCTGCCCGCCAGTCCCGGGCGGGGGCCCTGCTCTTTGATCTCCTGTCAACGGCCCGACAACGACCGCAGCCGCGGGGGGCGCCAGCCGGCCGGCCTCCTTAGCTTAGGCCCCTCCCACCAGCAGCAGCCGTGCCGAGTGAGCTGCAAGCGAAAGCGGACCGTCGGCACCTGCGGGCAGAGGCAAGGGGCAGCGCTCTCTCGGGAGGGACGGGGACACACACACACCTGCCTGCCTGCCGAAAAAAAGAAAGAAAAGGTGTATATACTAAGTTTTTTGGAGGGAAAACGGCCGGCTGTCGAAAGGGGCCCGCCTGCAAGGACGGGGACACACACACACACACACACACACACACACACACACACACACACACACACACACACACAAGCCACGCCTGCCTCCCTGGAAAAAGGAGGAAAAAACTAAGTTTTTTGGAGGGAAAACGCACGGGAGCCGAAAAGGGGGCCGGCCTGCTTGCCGAGAGAGTCGAGGCGCGGGAAAGTGCACGGAGGGAGCACGGGAACGGGGAGGGGGAGAGAGAGAGACACAGAGACACACAGATGGACGAGAGACGAGACCGGAGAGGAAGGAGCTCCGGTCCACCTCGCTTGCTTGCTAGCTACGTCTGTCTTTTCACCGCTGAGAGAAGGTAGTGCACCGTTCCCGGAGGCGCTGCAATACCGGGCCGATGCGTGGAGAGGACGGAGCAAGCTCCTGATCCAGCTCCCTGTTCCAAAAATCCGTTTAATATGTGGTCCCCCGATGGGGGACGTATCAGATATTAAACTGATAAGAACAGATACTACACTTGATCTTAGCCAAAAGGCCGAGAAGCGATGCCCGACGCCGGCCTTGGGCGGGCGCGCGGGCGTCCGGCTGGCGCGCAGCGGCGCAGGCCGACGCCTCTGGAGCCCGGTCCGCACGCGGCTGCCGGCCGCCCGGACTCCGCTCTCCCCCTCTCTTGCCTGCCTGCTTGCTCGCCTGCCTGCCCGCCAGTCCCGGGCGGGGGCCCTGCTCTTTGATCTCCTGTCAACGGCCCGACAACGACCGCAGCCGCGGGGGGCGCCAGCCGGCCGGCCTCCTTAGCTTAGGCCCCTCCCACCAGCAGCAGCCGTGCCGAGTGAGCTGCAAGCGAAAGCGGACCGTCGGCACCTGCGGGCAGAGGCAAGGGGCAGCGCTCTCTCGGGAGGGACGGGGACACACACACACCTGCCTGCCTGCCGAAAAAAAGAAAGAAAAGGTGTATATACTAAGTTTTTTGGAGGGAAAACGGCCGGCTGTCGAAAGGGGCCCGCCTGCAAGGACGGGGACACACACACACACACACACACACACACACACACACACACACACACACACACACACACACAAGCCACGCCTGCCTCCCTGGAAAAAGGAGGAAAAAACTAAGTTTTTTGGAGGGAAAACGCACGGGAGCCGAAAAGGGGGCCGGCCTGCTTGCCGAGAGAGTCGAGGCGCGGGAAAGTGCACGGAGGGAGCACGGGAACGGGGAGGGGGAGAGAGAGAGACACAGAGACACACAGATGGACGAGAGACGAGACCGGAGAGGAAGGAGCTCCGGTCCACCTCGCTTGCTTGCTAGCTACGTCTGTCTTTTCACCGCTGAGAGAAGGTAGTGCACCGTTCCCGGAGGCGCTGCAATACCGGGCCGATGCGTGGAGAGGACGGAGCAAGCTCCTGATCCAGCTCCCTGTTCCAAAAATCCGTTTAATATGTGGTCCCCCGATGGGGGACGTATCAGATATTAAACTGATAAGAACAGATACTACACTTGATCTTAGCCAAAAGGCCGAGAAGCGATGCCCGACGCCGGCCTTGGGCGGGCGCGCGGGCGTCCGGCTGGCGCGCAGCGGCGCAGGCCGACGCCTCTGGAGCCCGGTCCGCACGCGGCTGCCGGCCGCCCGGACTCCGCTCTCCCCCTCTCTTGCCTGCCTGCTTGCTCGCCTGCCTGCCCGCCAGTCCCGGGCGGGGGCCCTGCTCTTTGATCTCCTGTCAACGGCCCGACAACGACCGCAGCCGCGGGGGGCGCCAGCCGGCCGGCCTCCTTAGCTTAGGCCCCTCCCACCAGCAGCAGCCGTGCCGAGTGAGCTGCAAGCGAAAGCGGACCGTCGGCACCTGCGGGCAGAGGCAAGGGGCAGCGCTCTCTCGGGAGGGACGGGGACACACACACACCTGCCTGCCTGCCGAAAAAAAGAAAGAAAAGGTGTATATACTAAGTTTTTTGGAGGGAAAACGGCCGGCTGTCGAAAGGGGCCCGCCTGCAAGGACGGGGACACACACACACACACACACACACACACACACACACACACACACACACACACACACACAAGCCACGCCTGCCTCCCTGGAAAAAGGAGGAAAAAACTAAGTTTTTTGGAGGGAAAACGCACGGGAGCCGAAAAGGGGGCCGGCCTGCTTGCCGAGAGAGTCGAGGCGCGGGAAAGTGCACGGAGGGAGCACGGGAACGGGGAGGGGGAGAGAGAGAGACACAGAGACACACAGATGGACGAGAGACGAGACCGGAGAGGAAGGAGCTCCGGTCCACCTCGCTTGCTTGCTAGCTACGTCTGTCTTTTCACCGCTGAGAGAAGGTAGTGCACCGTTCCCGGAGGCGCTGCAATACCGGGCCGATGCGTGGAGAGGACGGAGCAAGCTCCTGATCCAGCTCCCTGTTCCAAAAATCCGTTTAATATGTGGTCCCCCGATGGGGGACGTATCAGATATTAAACTGATAAGAACAGATACTACACTTGATCTTAGCCAAAAGGCCGAGAAGCGATGCCCGACGCCGGCCTTGGGCGGGCGCGCGGGCGTCCGGCTGGCGCGCAGCGGCAGGCCGACGCCTCTGGAGCCCGGTCCGCACGCGGCTGCCGGCCGCCCGGACTCCGCTCTCCCCCTCTCTTGCCTGCCTGCTTGCTCGCCTGCCTGCCCGCCAGTCCCGGGCGGGGGCCCTGCTCTTTGATCTCCTGTCAACGGCCCGACAACGACCGCAGCCGCGGGGGGCGCCAGCCGGCCGGCCTCCTTAGCTTAGGCCCCTCCCACCAGCAGCAGCCGTGCCGAGTGAGCTGCAAGCGAAAGCGGACCGTCGGCACCTGCGGGCAGAGGCAAGGGGCAGCGCTCTCTCGGGAGGGACGGGGACACACACACACCTGCCTGCCTGCCGAAAAAAAGAAAGAAAAGGTGTATATACTAAGTTTTTTGGAGGGAAAACGGCCGGCTGTCGAAAGGGGCCCGCCTGCAAGGACGGGGACACACACACACACACACACACACACACACACACACACACACACACACACACACACACAAGCCACGCCTGCCTCCCTGGAAAAAGGAGGAAAAAACTAAGTTTTTTGGAGGGAAAACGCACGGGAGCCGAAAAGGGGGCCGGCCTGCTTGCCGAGAGAGTCGAGGCGCGGGAAAGTGCACGGAGGGAGCACGGGAACGGGGAGGGGGAGAGAGAGAGACACAGAGACACACAGATGGACGAGAGACGAGACCGGAGAGGAAGGAGCTCCGGTCCACCTCGCTTGCTTGCTAGCTACGTCTGTCTTTTCACCGCTGAGAGAAGGTAGTGCACCGTTCCCGGAGGCGCTGCAATACCGGGCCGATGCGTGGAGAGGACGGAGCAAGCTCCTGATCCAGCTCCCTGTTCCAAAAATCCGTTTAATATGTGGTCCCCCGATGGGGGACGTATCAGATATTAAACTGATAAGAACAGATTTTTTTTTTTTTTTTACATTTATTATAACAATACAAGACAAAATCACAGAACATAAATCACAATCCACCAACGGCAAAACTTATTCCATTAGTCCAACAGCGGTTTCCATTTTTCTTTTGCTGCGTGAAAACCCCACCTACGCACCTCTACTGACAACATCTTATGCAGCTCAAAACGAACCCTCCCACATATTGCCCCAGCCCCTTCCACATGACCATGTTTGACCAGATTGTTTCTCGATCCCCATAACACAAATTTTACTATACTGATTAAAAACCAGATTACAAGGTCACGTCTCACAGATCTTGAAGACCTGCTCCACCGTCTCAGGATTTTATCTCCAGATAGAACAAACCCCGGTTCCAATTTATTAAAAAGGTCCGACATCTGCCCCCACACTGCTTTTGCAATCCTGCAACCCCAGAACACATGAGTGATTGACTCCACCTCTGCACATTGCGGTCTTGGGCAAGTCGCTGAACGAGCCAGCTTATGTCTGTGCATCACCTCCCTTACTGGCAGACGTCCCCACACACACATCCAATTTAAATCTTTGAGCCTGTTATCCAGGCTCTTAGGTTGCACCCTTTTCCATACATCAGTGGGAACCACAACATTGGATCCCTTTTCACTGCTCTTAGCTGTCTTATATAAGAGCCTGTGGGAGATAATCACTGGCCTGTCCGCATCTTTTGCGTACTTCCTTAACCATACGGCCGCATGTTCGTAGAACCATGGTAGGATTTCAGCCTTGGGAACGTCATTCCTCCACACTTCTGAAGGCCTGACGACCCAGGCGAACCAGAGCCGAACAAAGAACTGATGTTTGTATAAGATCTTGTCATCTACCGCTTTACACAGATCAGCCACAAATATGGCGTCTAGTTTAATGGGTAAATCTGGGACTTCTCTGCCTCCCTCACTGATGTCCCTGTACATATCTAGACGCTTCACATACTCATAACCACCCCCCCATACAAAATCAAAAACCATCTTAGTTAAGGAGCGTCTGAAACAAGCAGGCATAGGAAAGACCTTTGCAATGTGCACGAGACTTGGTAAGATGTCACCTTTGAGAACCAAAACCTTCCCTGAATAGGACAGTGATCTTTTTTTCCATAGGCCGAGTTTGCTACTCACCTGGGATAACCGAGTCTCCCAATTCCTTCTTCCAGCCCCTTCCCTATCAAAACACACCCCTAGTATCTTCAAGGAATTCATTTCTAGAGACAGACCTCCTACCACCTCATCCCTGTTACTCCATGGGCCGAAATACTGCACACTGCTCTTATTTCTGTTCAGTCTTGCACCTGTGCATTGGTTAAAGACTTCTATCAGCTCCAGTGCGACTAAAAGGCTTCTGTCTGAGCTCAAAGTTAGGACAACATCATCCGCGTAGGCCAACACTTTAGTTTGGAGGCCTCCGCTTCCCGGGATCACTATACCCTCAACCCTTCTATCTCGTCTTATCATCTCCAGTAGTGGCTCTACGTAGACCACATATAAGATTGGGGACAAAGGACAGCCTTGTCTGACACCCTTGCTTACATCAAAGGGTTCACTCATAAAGCCATTTATGTTGACTCTGGTGGAAGCACCTCCATACAGGGCCTTCAGCCAAGAGATGAAACTGCTGCTGACTCCATAACGATCTAACACATCCCATAAGCATTGATGATCCACCCTATCGAATGCCTTTTCTTGGTCAAGACTGGCTATCAACAGACACTGATGTCTGTCTTCTGCCCAAGCAATAGTATCTCTGAGCAGGCCAAGGTTCCAGTGTAGGGACCTACCCGCCACGCCACAGGTCTGATCCGGCTGTATTACTGATGGCAGGACTTTCTTTAACCTATCACACAATATTTTTGCCAAAATTTTGTATTCGACACACAATAATTGGATAGGCCTCCAATTTTCTAGCCTCTTAGGATCCCCTTTCTTAAATAACAGAGACAAAACTCCCTGTGCCATTGTGTCTCCCAAATCTCCACCATCTAGAATTGCTTGAAAGACTTCAAGCAGCGATGAGCCTATCAAATCCCAGAAAGTCAGGTAAAATTCTACCGGGATGCCATCAACCCCCGGAACTTTCCCAGTTTTCATTCTCCGAGTCGCCCCCTCAGCTTCGGCTAGCTCAATGCGTGTCGCTAAAGCCCTATTTTCCTCCGCACTGACCTTCTTCTCAATGTGCTCCAAACCACCAACCCCCTTTACTGACTCCCCCTCCCTCTTATTAAAGTAAGTAGTAAAGTACTTTACGGCTTCATCCAACATTCCATGCGGAGTACTTACCACCTCCCCCTCTGCAGTAAACAAACTCCCGAATGCTCTTTTAACCCGCTTGGCTTTAACTGATTTAAAAAGCAGACCTGAGACCTCTTCTTGTCCATCCAGAAAGCCGATGCCAGCTCTAATTAAAAGCTCTCTGGGTTGTCTAAGGTAAATTTCTCTAAGTCGCGCCTTCAGCTCCTGGGCTTTCGAGAAATTAAAATCTGCACCTTTGTTTGTCTCCTCATACATGTTTTCCAACTCTTTTTGAAGCCTTCTCACTTCAAAGTTCTTTCTTTGGTTTCGGCGCTTACAATACCGAATTGAGATTTGCTTCACCTGCCACTTAACATACTCCCACCATTGAATTAATGACGGCCACTCTTGTTTCTGTCCTAGCCAAAAGGACCATTTGTCTCTAATTAGCTCCTTGTAACCGTCCTCACTCAGCACGGCTGTGTTTAATTTCCAGTAACCTGGACCAAACTTAACCCCCACACCTTCCACCTCCACCACCAGCAGTTCGTGATCGGAAAAATAAAAGGGTATGACCGAGGCTTTAGCAATCGCCAACCCTCGAGACAAGAACACGTAATCCAATCTTTTGGCGGCCCCTGCTGCATTCCTCCAAGTAACTGGGGGAATCAACCCTACTGCTGCGGGCCCTTTAAAACTAAAACTATCAAAAAGGTCAAAATCCCTCAACAATTTGTTAATTTCTAGGGATCCTGCTGTTCTTTTAATTAGATCTTCATTAAAATCACCGGCAATCACTAGTTTTCTATTAGTCACACACCAGGGGACTAAGTCTGCAAAGAAACCCCCCCTTGATGTCCTATCCGCCGGTGCATAAACGACTATAAATCTCATTTTTGTGTTTAAGTATACCCCATCCACCACAAGAATTCTCCCTGGCCGCACAAAGTAAGTTTCTGTAACATCAATGCGGTTATTCCCAAATAATATACCAACCCCAGAAGAGTGTACTCCCCCCACACACCAAAAGGACTTCCCCGATTCCCAATCTTTAGAGAACCGCTTCACATCTGTATCACCACCCAAATGCACTTCCTGTAAAAAACATATATCAAACTTATTTTCACGCAAAATTTTAAACACAGCAATCCTTTTCGACCTATTTTTCAATCCCCTAACATTTACAGTTAGGATTTTGAAGGTCATCTCGACCTCCCATCATCTCTCCCCCCAGGATCCACATCTGGTTCTGCAGAGCTGTCCGTCTCCGAAGAACTTGTGTCACTTGTCCTATAAGGGGTTGAGCCTTCCTCCTCAGAAGTGGACTGCACCACGCTCGGAGCCACCGAAACGCAGCGCAGGTAAGGCGACTCCGGTACTCTTTCTCTTGACAGGTGCCCCTTCTGACCCCAATGCGACACTGCAGCCTCCTCCCGCTCAGGGGAGGACTCCATCACCATGCCTTCCTCTACACCCTCCTCTGCGTGAACGTCCTCCTTGGCCTTCTTCTCCTCCCCCGCAGGCAGCTCTTCTTCGGAATCCTCCCTTGGCCTTTTCTGGACTGCCGCATTCCCCTCCAGGTCGAAGTCACCCAGGTCCATCGCCAGGTCATCTTGCGGCAGGTGCTCGAACAGGTCCACGGCTCTAGCCACCTGACCAGCAGGTAAGCTACCGCTGCTGTCCAAACCGGTGTCTGATGCTTCACTCACATCCACCTCTGCTCTCTCTTCACCCTCGATCTCTTTGCCGTCACCTGTTTCGACGTTTTCATTCCTGTTCCCCTCTGTCTTCTCAGTTCCTTTGCCTTCCTCTCTTCTTTCGTCTTCCTCATCTCCTTCTTGCTCCGAGTCAGATTCCACCGGTGCGGCATCTGGGAAGCCTCTCTCTTGTTCCCTGGCCATCTCCGGGTCTCTCCATACGCATTCTCTGTACAGATGGTTTGTATCCCCACACAGAGAGCAAGTTTTCTGGAAACATCTCCCTTTAGTGTGGTCCCGTGCTCCACACCTCGAACAGGAGGTGGCAGTGCAGTCTTTGTCCATGTGGCCGAAGGAACAACACTTTCTGCAGTAGGACGGCTGGTTCTGATAATAAATGTAGCCTTTGCTTTGACCCAGGAAGAAGGCCGACGGGGGGTGCGAAAACCCGTCCGCGCGCCCAACATTCCGCCTGAGGCGCACCTGGTATCTGCGCCTCCCATTCCAGACCCGGAATCTGTCACCAATTATCTGGGGACCTGCCAGGACATCCACATGCATCCACAGGTAAGCAGTAATAATGTCGTCCTCAATGAAGGGGTCATGCATGTTTACAATTATAAATCGCACATCGTCCTGAGCCAGACCCAAAACGTCAAAGTCCCGTAACAGTTCGTCATTCACCATCTCCTCACACATCCCAGAGACTCTCTTGTAAATCTGGTCGCTGTTAAAGGTAGCATCAAAAAAGCCGAAAGGCCTGTTTCCTTGCAGACATTTCACTTCACTCGGTAAAACTTTCAAAATTCCAAACAAAATTTTGCATTCAAACTCATATCTACCCATCATTTCTTTCTCTCTCACCCATTTAAAGCGCAAGGTCCATTTCAGCCGAGGAGCCTGGCTGGCCCACCCGGGGGGGGCCTGGCCCTCGGCCATTGCGGGAAAACAGCCTTCCGACGCTCTTCGCAAAGGTCTTCAAAGTATCCTCCTTGCAAAAAAAAGGCAACTCTCCGGAAAACAGGAACCAGCAACACGAAAATTCCCTCTGGATCCAAACGTCTGCAGGCACTGGTAGCAGTCCAACGATCTCTCCCCTGGTCTTGGCCAAAAGGCCGAGAAGCGATGCCCGACGCCGGCCTTGGGCGGGCGCGCGGGCGTCCGGCTGGCGCGCAGCGGCGCAGGCCGACGCCTCTGGAGCCCGGTCCGCACGCGGCTGCCGGCCGCCCGGACTCCGCTCTCCCCCTCTCTTGCCTGCCTGCTTGCTCGCCTGCCTGCCCGCCAGTCCCGGGCGGGGGCCCTGCTCTTTGATCTCCTGTCAACGGCCCGACAACGACCGCAGCCGCGGGGGGCGCCAGCCGGCCGGCCTCCTTAGCTTAGGCCCCTCCCACCAGCAGCAGCCGTGCCGAGTGAGCTGCAAGCGAAAGCGGACCGTCGGCACCTGCGGGCAGAGGCAAGGGGCAGCGCTCTCTCGGGAGGGACGGGGACACACACACACCTGCCTGCCTGCCGAAAAAAAGAAAGAAAAGGTGTATATACTAAGTTTTTTGGAGGGAAAACGGCCGGCTGTCGAAAGGGGCCCGCCTGCAAGGACGGGGACACACACACACACACACACACACACACACACACACACACACACACACACACACACACACAGCCACGCCTGCCTCCCTGGAAAAAGGAGGAAAAAACTAAGTTTTTTGGAGGGAAAACGCACGGGAGCCGAAAAGGGGGCCGGCCTGCTTGCCGAGAGAGTCGAGGCGCGGGAAAGTGCACGGAGGGAGCACGGGAACGGGGAGGGGGAGAGAGAGAGACACAGAGACACACAGATGGACGAGAGACGAGACCGGAGAGGAAGGAGCTCCGGTCCACCTCGCTTGCTTGCTAGCTACGTCTGTCTTTTCACCGCTGAGAGAAGGTAGTGCACCGTTCCCGGAGGCGCTGCAATACCGGGCCGATGCGTGGAGAGGACGGAGCAAGCTCCTGATCCAGCTCCCTGTTCCAAAAATCCGTTTAATATGTGGTCCCCCGATGGGGGACGTATCAGATATTAAACTGATAAGAACAGATACTACACTTGATCTTAGCCAAAAGGCCGAGAAGCGATGCCCGACGCCGGCCTTGGGCGGGCGCGCGGGCGTCCGGCTGGCGCGCAGCGGCGCAGGCCGACGCCTCTGGAGCCCGGTCCGCACGCGGCTGCCGGCCGCCCGGACTCCGCTCTCCCCCTCTCTTGCCTGCCTGCTTGCTCGCCTGCCTGCCCGCCAGTCCCGGGCGGGGGCCCTGCTCTTTGATCTCCTGTCAACGGCCCGACAACGACCGCAGCCGCGGGGGGCGCCAGCCGGCCGGCCTCCTTAGCTTAGGCCCCTCCCACCAGCAGCAGCCGTGCCGAGTGAGCTGCAAGCGAAAGCGGACCGTCGGCACCTGCGGGCAGAGGCAAGGGGCAGCGCTCTCTCGGGAGGGACGGGGACACACACACACCTGCCTGCCTGCCGAAAAAAAGAAAGAAAAGGTGTATATACTAAGTTTTTTGGAGGGAAAACGGCCGGCTGTCGAAAGGGGCCCGCCTGCAAGGACGGGGACACACACACACACACACACACACACACACACACACACACACACACACACACACACACACAAGCCACGCCTGCCTCCCTGGAAAAAGGAGGAAAAAACTAAGTTTTTTGGAGGGAAAACGCACGGGAGCCGAAAAGGGGGCCGGCCTGCTTGCCGAGAGAGTCGAGGCGCGGGAAAGTGCACGGAGGGAGCACGGGAACGGGGAGGGGGAGAGAGAGAGACACAGAGACACACAGATGGACGAGAGACGAGACCGGAGAGGAAGGAGCTCCGGTCCACCTCGCTTGCTTGCTAGCTACGTCTGTCTTTTCACCGCTGAGAGAAGGTAGTGCACCGTTCCCGGAGGCGCTGCAATACCGGGCCGATGCGTGGAGAGGACGGAGCAAGCTCCTGATCCAGCTCCCTGTTCCAAAAATCCGTTTAATATGTGGTCCCCCGATGGGGGACGTATCAGATATTAAACTGATAAGAACAGATACTACACTTGATCTTAGCCAAAAGGCCGAGAAGCGATGCCCGACGCCGGCCTTGGGCGGGCGCGCGGGCGTCCGGCTGGCGCGCAGCGGCGCAGGCCGACGCCTCTGGAGCCCGGTCCGCACGCGGCTGCCGGCCGCCCGGACTCCGCTCTCCCCCTCTCTTGCCTGCCTGCTTGCTCGCCTGCCTGCCCGCCAGTCCCGGGCGGGGGCCCTGCTCTTTGATCTCCTGTCAACGGCCCGACAACGACCGCAGCCGCGGGGGGCGCCAGCCGGCCGGCCTCCTTAGCTTAGGCCCCTCCCACCAGCAGCAGCCGTGCCGAGTGAGCTGCAAGCGAAAGCGGACCGTCGGCACCTGCGGGCAGAGGCAAGGGGCAGCGCTCTCTCGGGAGGGACGGGGACACACACACACCTGCCTGCCTGCCGAAAAAAAGAAAGAAAAGGTGTATATACTAAGTTTTTTGGAGGGAAAACGGCCGGCTGTCGAAAGGGGCCCGCCTGCAAGGACGGGGACACACACACACACACACACACACACACACACACACACACACACACACACACACACACACACAAGCCACGCCTGCCTCCCTGGAAAAAGGAGGAAAAAACTAAGTTTTTTGGAGGGAAAACGCACGGGAGCCGAAAAGGGGGCCGGCCTGCTTGCCGAGAGAGTCGAGGCGCGGGAAAGTGCACGGAGGGAGCACGGGAACGGGGAGGGGGAGAGAGAGAGACACAGAGACACACAGATGGACGAGAGACGAGACCGGAGAGGAAGGAGCTCCGGTCCACCTCGCTTGCTTGCTAGCTACGTCTGTCTTTTCACCGCTGAGAGAAGGTAGTGCACCGTTCCCGGAGGCGCTGCAATACCGGGCCGATGCGTGGAGAGGACGGAGCAAGCTCCTGATCCAGCTCCCTGTTCCAAAAATCCGTTTAATATGTGGTCCCCCGATGGGGGACGTATCAGATATTAAACTGATAAGAACAGATACTACACTTGATCTTAGCCAAAAGGCCGAGAAGCGATGCCCGACGCCGGCCTTGGGCGGGCGCGCGGGCGTCCGGCTGGCGCGCAGCGGCGCAGGCCGACGCCTCTGGAGCCCGGTCCGCACGCGGCTGCCGGCCGCCCGGACTCCGCTCTCCCCCTCTCTTGCCTGCCTGCTTGCTCGCCTGCCTGCCCGCCAGTCCCGGGCGGGGGCCCTGCTCTTTGATCTCCTGTCAACGGCCCGACAACGACCGCAGCCGCGGGGGGCGCCAGCCGGCCGGCCTCCTTAGCTTAGGCCCCTCCCACCAGCAGCAGCCGTGCCGAGTGAGCTGCAAGCGAAAGCGGACCGTCGGCACCTGCGGGCAGAGGCAAGGGGCAGCGCTCTCTCGGGAGGGACGGGGACACACACACACCTGCCTGCCTGCCGAAAAAAAGAAAGAAAAGGTGTATATACTAAGTTTTTTGGAGGGAAAACGGCCGGCTGTCGAAAGGGGCCCGCCTGCAAGGACGGGGACACACACACACACACACACACACACACACACACACACACACACACACACACACACAAGCCACGCCTGCCTCCCTGGAAAAAGGAGGAAAAAACTAAGTTTTTTGGAGGGAAAACGCACGGGAGCCGAAAAGGGGGCCGGCCTGCTTGCCGAGAGAGTCGAGGCGCGGGAAAGTGCACGGAGGGAGCACGGGAACGGGGAGGGGGAGAGAGAGAGACACAGAGACACACAGATGGACGAGAGACGAGACCGGAGAGGAAGGAGCTCCGGTCCACCTCGCTTGCTTGCTAGCTACGTCTGTCTTTTCACCGCTGAGAGAAGGTAGTGCACCGTTCCCGGAGGCGCTGCAATACCGGGCCGATGCGTGGAGAGGACGGAGCAAGCTCCTGATCCAGCTCCCTGTTCCAAAAATCCGTTTAATATGTGGTCCCCCGATGGGGGACGTATCAGATATTAAACTGATAAGAACAGATTTTTTTTTTTTTACATTTATTATAACAATACAAGACAAAATCACAGAACATAAATCACAATCCACCAACGGCAAAACTTATTCCATTAGTCCAACAGCGGTTTCCATTTTTCTTTTGCTGCGTGAAAACCCCACCTACGCACCTCTACTGACAACATCTTATGCAGCTCAAAACGAACCCTCCCACATATTGCCCCAGCCCCTTCCACATGACCATGTTTGACCAGATTGTTTCTCGATCCCCATAACACAAATTTTACTATACTGATTAAAAACCAGATTACAAGGTCACGTCTCACAGATCTTGAAGACCTGCTCCACCGTCTCAGGATTTTATCTCCAGATAGAACAAACCCCGGTTCCAATTTATTAAAAAGGTCCGACATCTGCCCCCACACTGCTTTTGCAATCCTGCAACCCCAGAACACATGAGTGATTGACTCCACCTCTGCACATTGCGGTCTTGGGCAAGTCGCTGAACGAGCCAGCTTATGTCTGTGCATCACCTCCCTTACTGGCAGACGTCCCCACACACACATCCAATTTAAATCTTTGAGCCTGTTATCCAGGCTCTTAGGTTGCACCCTTTTCCATACATCAGTGGGAACCACAACATTGGATCCCTTTTCACTGCTCTTAGCTGTCTTATATAAGAGCCTGTGGGAGATAATCACTGGCCTGTCCGCATCTTTTGCGTACTTCCTTAACCATACGGCCGCATGTTCGTAGAACCATGGTAGGATTTCAGCCTTGGGAACGTCATTCCTCCACACTTCTGAAGGCCTGACGACCCAGGCGAACCAGAGCCGAACAAAGAACTGATGTTTGTATAAGATCTTGTCATCTACCGCTTTACACAGATCAGCCACAAATATGGCGTCTAGTTTAATGGGTAAATCTGGGACTTCTCTGCCTCCCTCACTGATGTCCCTGTACATATCTAGACGCTTCACATACTCATAACCACCCCCCCATACAAAATCAAAAACCATCTTAGTTAAGGAGCGTCTGAAACAAGCAGGCATAGGAAAGACCTTTGCAATGTGCACGAGACTTGGTAAGATGTCACCTTTGAGAACCAAAACCTTCCCTGAATAGGACAGTGATCTTTTTTTCCATAGGCCGAGTTTGCTACTCACCTGGGATAACCGAGTCTCCCAATTCCTTCTTCCAGCCCCTTCCCTATCAAAACACACCCCTAGTATCTTCAAGGAATTCATTTCTAGAGACAGACCTCCTACCACCTCATCCCTGTTACTCCATGGGCCGAAATACTGCACACTGCTCTTATTTCTGTTCAGTCTTGCACCTGTGCATTGGTTAAAGACTTCTATCAGCTCCAGTGCGACTAAAAGGCTTCTGTCTGAGCTCAAAGTTAGGACAACATCATCCGCGTAGGCCAACACTTTAGTTTGGAGGCCTCCGCTTCCCGGGATCACTATACCCTCAACCCTTCTATCTCGTCTTATCATCTCCAGTAGTGGCTCTACGTAGACCACATATAAGATTGGGGACAAAGGACAGCCTTGTCTGACACCCTTGCTTACATCAAAGGGTTCACTCATAAAGCCATTTATGTTGACTCTGGTGGAAGCACCTCCATACAGGGCCTTCAGCCAAGAGATGAAACTGCTGCTGACTCCATAACGATCTAACACATCCCATAAGCATTGATGATCCACCCTATCGAATGCCTTTTCTTGGTCAAGACTGGCTATCAACAGACACTGATGTCTGTCTTCTGCCCAAGCAATAGTATCTCTGAGCAGGCCAAGGTTCCAGTGTAGGGACCTACCCGCCACGCCACAGGTCTGATCCGGCTGTATTACTGATGGCAGGACTTTCTTTAACCTATCACACAATATTTTTGCCAAAATTTTGTATTCGACACACAATAATTGGATAGGCCTCCAATTTTCTAGCCTCTTAGGATCCCCTTTCTTAAATAACAGAGACAAAACTCCCTGTGCCATTGTGTCTCCCAAATCTCCACCATCTAGAATTGCTTGAAAGACTTCAAGCAGCGATGAGCCTATCAAATCCCAGAAAGTCAGGTAAAATTCTACCGGGATGCCATCAACCCCCGGAACTTTCCCAGTTTTCATTCTCCGAGTCGCCCCCTCAGCTTCGGCTAGCTCAATGCGTGTCGCTAAAGCCCTATTTTCCTCCGCACTGACCTTCTTCTCAATGTGCTCCAAACCACCAACCCCCTTTACTGACTCCCCCTCCCTCTTATTAAAGTAAGTAGTAAAGTACTTTACGGCTTCATCCAACATTCCATGCGGAGTACTTACCACCTCCCCCTCTGCAGTAAACAAACTCCCGAATGCTCTTTTAACCCGCTTGGCTTTAACTGATTTAAAAAGCAGACCTGAGACCTCTTCTTGTCCATCCAGAAAGCCGATGCCAGCTCTAATTAAAAGCTCTCTGGGTTGTCTAAGGTAAATTTCTCTAAGTCGCGCCTTCAGCTCCTGGGCTTTCGAGAAATTAAAATCTGCACCTTTGTTTGTCTCCTCATACATGTTTTCCAACTCTTTTTGAAGCCTTCTCACTTCAAAGTTCTTTCTTTGGTTTCGGCGCTTACAATACCGAATTGAGATTTGCTTCACCTGCCACTTAACATACTCCCACCATTGAATTAATGACGGCCACTCTTGTTTCTGTCCTAGCCAAAAGGACCATTTGTCTCTAATTAGCTCCTTGTAACCGTCCTCACTCAGCACGGCTGTGTTTAATTTCCAGTAACCTGGACCAAACTTAACCCCCACACCTTCCACCTCCACCACCAGCAGTTCGTGATCGGAAAAATAAAAGGGTATGACCGAGGCTTTAGCAATCGCCAACCCTCGAGACAAGAACACGTAATCCAATCTTTTGGCGGCCCCTGCTGCATTCCTCCAAGTAACTGGGGGAATCAACCCTACTGCTGCGGGCCCTTTAAAACTAAAACTATCAAAAAGGTCAAAATCCCTCAACAATTTGTTAATTTCTAGGGATCCTGCTGTTCTTTTAATTAGATCTTCATTAAAATCACCGGCAATCACTAGTTTTCTATTAGTCACACACCAGGGGACTAAGTCTGCAAAGAAACCCCCCCTTGATGTCCTATCCGCCGGTGCATAAACGACTATAAATCTCATTTTTGTGTTTAAGTATACCCCATCCACCACAAGAATTCTCCCTGGCCGCACAAAGTAAGTTTCTGTAACATCAATGCGGTTATTCCCAAATAATATACCAACCCCAGAAGAGTGTACTCCCCCCACACACCAAAAGGACTTCCCCGATTCCCAATCTTTAGAGAACCGCTTCACATCTGTATCACCACCCAAATGCACTTCCTGTAAAAAACATATATCAAACTTATTTTCACGCAAAATTTTAAACACAGCAATCCTTTTCGACCTATTTTTCAATCCCCTAACATTTACAGTTAGGATTTTGAAGGTCATCTCGACCTCCCATCATCTCTCCCCCCAGGATCCACATCTGGTTCTGCAGAGCTGTCCGTCTCCGAAGAACTTGTGTCACTTGTCCTATAAGGGGTTGAGCCTTCCTCCTCAGAAGTGGACTGCACCACGCTCGGAGCCACCGAAACGCAGCGCAGGTAAGGCGACTCCGGTACTCTTTCTCTTGACAGGTGCCCCTTCTGACCCCAATGCGACACTGCAGCCTCCTCCCGCTCAGGGGAGGACTCCATCACCATGCCTTCCTCTACACCCTCCTCTGCGTGAACGTCCTCCTTGGCCTTCTTCTCCTCCCCCGCAGGCAGCTCTTCTTCGGAATCCTCCCTTGGCCTTTTCTGGACTGCCACATTCCCCTCCAGGTCGAAGTCACCCAGGTCCATCGCCAGGTCATCTTGCGGCAGGTGCTCGAACAGGTCCACGGCTCTAGCCACCTGACCAGCAGGTAAGCTACCGCTGCTGTCCAAACCGGTGTCTGATGCTTCACTCACATCCACCTCTGCTCTCTCTTCACCCTCGATCTCTTTGCCGTCACCTGTTTCGACGTTTTCATTCCTGTTCCCCTCTGTCTTCTCAGTTCCTTTGCCTTCCTCTCTTCTTTCGTCTTCCTCATCTCCTTCTTGCTCCGAGTCAGATTCCACCGGTGCGGCATCTGGGAAGCCTCTCTCTTGTTCCCTGGCCATCTCCGGGTCTCTCCATACGCATTCTCTGTACAGATGGTTTGTATCCCCACACAGAGAGCAAGTTTTCTGGAAACATCTCCCTTTAGTGTGGTCCCGTGCTCCACACCTCGAACAGGAGGTGGCAGTGCAGTCTTTGTCCATGTGGCCGAAGGAACAACACTTTCTGCAGTAGGACGGCTGGTTCTGATAATAAATGTAGCCTTTGCTTTGACCCAGGAAGAAGGCCGACGGGGGGTGCGAAAACCCGTCCGCGCGCCCAACATTCCGCCTGAGGCGCACCTGGTATCTGCGCCTCCCATTCCAGACCCGGAATCTGTCACCAATTATCTGGGGACCTGCCAGGACATCCACATGCATCCACAGGTAAGCAGTAATAATGTCGTCCTCAATGAAGGGGTCATGCATGTTTACAATTATAAATCGCACATCGTCCTGAGCCAGACCCAAAACGTCAAAGTCCCGTAACAGTTCGTCATTCACCATCTCCTCACACATCCCAGAGACTCTCTTGTAAATCTGGTCGCTGTTAAAGGTAGCATCAAAAAAGCCGAAAGGCCTGTTTCCTTGCAGACATTTCACTTCACTCGGTAAAACTTTCAAAATTCCAAACAAAATTTTGCATTCAAACTCATATCTACCCATCATTTCTTTCTCTCTCACCCATTTAAAGCGCAAGGTCCATTTCAGCCGAGGAGCCTGGCTGGCCCACCCGGGGGGGGCCTGGCCCTCGGCCATTGCGGGAAAACAGCCTTCCGACGCTCTTCGCAAAGGTCTTCAAAGTATCCTCCTTGCAAAAAAAAGGCAACTCTCCGGAAAACAGGAACCAGCAACACGAAAATTCCCTCTGGATCCAAACGTCTGCAGGCACTGGTAGCAGTCCAACGATCTCTCCCCTGGTCTTGGCCAAAAGGCCGAGAAGCGATGCCCGACGCCGGCCTTGGGCGGGCGCGCGGGCGTCCGGCTGGCGCGCAGCGGCGCAGGCCGACGCCTCTGGAGCCCGGTCCGCACGCGGCTGCCGGCCGCCCGGACTCCGCTCTCCCCCTCTCTTGCCTGCCTGCTTGCTCGCCTGCCTGCCCGCCAGTCCCGGGCGGGGGCCCTGCTCTTTGATCTCCTGTCAACGGCCCGACAACGACCGCAGCCGCGGGGGGCGCCAGCCGGCCGGCCTCCTTAGCTTAGGCCCCTCCCACCAGCAGCAGCCGTGCCGAGTGAGCTGCAAGCGAAAGCGGACCGTCGGCACCTGCGGGCAGAGGCAAGGGGCAGCGCTCTCTCGGGAGGGACGGGGACACACACACACCTGCCTGCCTGCCGAAAAAAAGAAAGAAAAGGTGTATATACTAAGTTTTTTGGAGGGAAAACGGCCGGCTGTCGAAAGGGGCCCGCCTGCAAGGACGGGGACACACACACACACACACACACACACACACACACACACACACACACACACACACAAGCCACGCCTGCCTCCCTGGAAAAAGGAGGAAAAAACTAAGTTTTTTGGAGGGAAAACGCACGGGAGCCGAAAAGGGGGCCGGCCTGCTTGCCGAGAGAGTCGAGGCGCGGGAAAGTGCACGGAGGGAGCACGGGAACGGGGAGGGGGAGAGAGAGAGACACAGAGACACACAGATGGACGAGAGACGAGACCGGAGAGGAAGGAGCTCCGGTCCACCTCGCTTGCTTGCTAGCTACGTCTGTCTTTTCACCGCTGAGAGAAGGTAGTGCACCGTTCCCGGAGGCGCTGCAATACCGGGCCGATGCGTGGAGAGGACGGAGCAAGCTCCTGATCCAGCTCCCTGTTCCAAAAATCCGTTTAATATGTGGTCCCCCGATGGGGGACGTATCAGATATTAAACTGATAAGAACAGATACTACACTTGATCTTAGCCAAAAGGCCGAGAAGCGATGCCCGACGCCGGCCTTGGGCGGGCGCGCGGGCGTCCGGCTGGCGCGCAGCGGCGCAGGCCGACGCCTCTGGAGCCCGGTCCGCACGCGGCTGCCGGCCGCCCGGACTCCGCTCTCCCCCTCTCTTGCCTGCCTGCTTGCTCGCCTGCCTGCCCGCCAGTCCCGGGCGGGGGCCCTGCTCTTTGATCTCCTGTCAACGGCCCGACAACGACCGCAGCCGCGGGGGGCGCCAGCCGGCCGGCCTCCTTAGCTTAGGCCCCTCCCACCAGCAGCAGCCGTGCCGAGTGAGCTGCAAGCGAAAGCGGACCGTCGGCACCTGCGGGCAGAGGCAAGGGGCAGCGCTCTCTCGGGAGGGACGGGGACACACACACACCTGCCTGCCTGCCGAAAAAAAGAAAGAAAAGGTGTATATACTAAGTTTTTTGGAGGGAAAACGGCCGGCTGTCGAAAGGGGCCCGCCTGCAAGGACGGGGACACACACACACACACACACACACACACACACACACACACACACACACACACACACACAAGCCACGCCTGCCTCCCTGGAAAAAGGAGGAAAAAACTAAGTTTTTTGGAGGGAAAACGCACGGGAGCCGAAAAGGGGGCCGGCCTGCTTGCCGAGAGAGTCGAGGCGCGGGAAAGTGCACGGAGGGAGCACGGGAACGGGGAGGGGGAGAGAGAGAGACACAGAGACACACAGATGGACGAGAGACGAGACCGGAGAGGAAGGAGCTCCGGTCCACCTCGCTTGCTTGCTAGCTACGTCTGTCTTTTCACCGCTGAGAGAAGGTAGTGCACCGTTCCCGGAGGCGCTGCAATACCGGGCCGATGCGTGGAGAGGACGGAGCAAGCTCCTGATCCAGCTCCCTGTTCCAAAAATCCGTTTAATATGTGGTCCCCCGATGGGGGACGTATCAGATATTAAACTGATAAGAACAGATACTACACTTGATCTTAGCCAAAAGGCCGAGAAGCGATGCCCGACGCCGGCCTTGGGCGGGCGCGCGGGCGTCCGGCTGGCGCGCAGCGGCGCAGGCCGACGCCTCTGGAGCCCGGTCCGCACGCGGCTGCCGGCCGCCCGGACTCCGCTCTCCCCCTCTCTTGCCTGCCTGCTTGCTCGCCTGCCTGCCCGCCAGTCCCGGGCGGGGGCCCTGCTCTTTGATCTCCTGTCAACGGCCCGACAACGACCGCAGCCGCGGGGGGCGCCAGCCGGCCGGCCTCCTTAGCTTAGGCCCCTCCCACCAGCAGCAGCCGTGCCGAGTGAGCTGCAAGCGAAAGCGGACCGTCGGCACCTGCGGGCAGAGGCAAGGGGCAGCGCTCTCTCGGGAGGGACGGGGACACACACACACCTGCCTGCCTGCCGAAAAAAAGAAAGAAAAGGTGTATATACTAAGTTTTTTGGAGGGAAAACGGCCGGCTGTCGAAAGGGGCCCGCCTGCAAGGACGGGGACACACACACACACACACACACACACACACACACACACACACACACACACACACAAGCCACGCCTGCCTCCCTGGAAAAAGGAGGAAAAAACTAAGTTTTTTGGAGGGAAAACGCACGGGAGCCGAAAAGGGGGCCGGCCTGCTTGCCGAGAGAGTCGAGGCGCGGGAAAGTGCACGGAGGGAGCACGGGAACGGGGAGGGGGAGAGAGAGAGACACAGAGACACACAGATGGACGAGAGACGAGACCGGAGAGGAAGGAGCTCCGGTCCACCTCGCTTGCTTGCTAGCTACGTCTGTCTTTTCACCGCTGAGAGAAGGTAGTGCACCGTTCCCGGAGGCGCTGCAATACCGGGCCGATGCGTGGAGAGGACGGAGCAAGCTCCTGATCCAGCTCCCTGTTCCAAAAATCCGTTTAATATGTGGTCCCCCGATGGGGGACGTATCAGATATTAAACTGATAAGAACAGATACTACACTTGATCTTAGCCAAAAGGCCGAGAAGCGATGCCCGACGCCGGCCTTGGGCGGGCGCGCGGGCGTCCGGCTGGCGCGCAGCGGCGCAGGCCGACGCCTCTGGAGCCCGGTCCGCACGCGGCTGCCGGCCGCCCGGACTCCGCTCTCCCCCTCTCTTGCCTGCCTGCTTGCTCGCCTGCCTGCCCGCCAGTCCCGGGCGGGGGCCCTGCTCTTTGATCTCCTGTCAACGGCCCGACAACGACCGCAGCCGCGGGGGGCGCCAGCCGGCCGGCCTCCTTAGCTTAGGCCCCTCCCACCAGCAGCAGCCGTGCCGAGTGAGCTGCAAGCGAAAGCGGACCGTCGGCACCTGCGGGCAGAGGCAAGGGGCAGCGCTCTCTCGGGAGGGACGGGGACACACACACACCTGCCTGCCTGCCGAAAAAAAGAAAGAAAAGGTGTATATACTAAGTTTTTTGGAGGGAAAACGGCCGGCTGTCGAAAGGGGCCCGCCTGCAAGGACGGGGACACACACACACACACACACACACACACACACACACACACACACACACACACACACACAAGCCACGCCTGCCTCCCTGGAAAAAGGAGGAAAAAACTAAGTTTTTTGGAGGGAAAACGCACGGGAGCCGAAAAGGGGGCCGGCCTGCTTGCCGAGAGAGTCGAGGCGCGGGAAAGTGCACGGAGGGAGCACGGGAACGGGGAGGGGGAGAGAGAGAGACACAGAGACACACAGATGGACGAGAGACGAGACCGGAGAGGAAGGAGCTCCGGTCCACCTCGCTTGCTTGCTAGCTACGTCTGTCTTTTCACCGCTGAGAGAAGGTAGTGCACCGTTCCCGGAGGCGCTGCAATACCGGGCCGATGCGTGGAGAGGACGGAGCAAGCTCCTGATCCAGCTCCCTGTTCCAAAAATCCGTTTAATATGTGGTCCCCCGATGGGGGACGTATCAGATATTAAACTGATAAGAACAGATACTACACTTGATCTTAGCCAAAAGGCCGAGAAGCGATGCCCGACGCCGGCCTTGGGCGGGCGCGCGGGCGTCCGGCTGGCGCGCAGCGGCGCAGGCCGACGCCTCTGGAGCCCGGTCCGCACGCGGCTGCCGGCCGCCCGGACTCCGCTCTCCCCCTCTCTTGCCTGCCTGCTTGCTCGCCTGCCTGCCCGCCAGTCCCGGGCGGGGGCCCTGCTCTTTGATCTCCTGTCAACGGCCCGACAACGACCGCAGCCGCGGGGGGCGCCAGCCGGCCGGCCTCCTTAGCTTAGGCCCCTCCCACCAGCAGCAGCCGTGCCGAGTGAGCTGCAAGCGAAAGCGGACCGTCGGCACCTGCGGGCAGAGGCAAGGGGCAGCGCTCTCTCGGGAGGGACGGGGACACACACACACCTGCCTGCCTGCCGAAAAAAAGAAAGAAAAGGTGTATATACTAAGTTTTTTGGAGGGAAAACGGCCGGCTGTCGAAAGGGGCCCGCCTGCAAGGACGGGGACACACACACACACACACACACACACACACACACACACACACACACACACACACACACAAGCCACGCCTGCCTCCCTGGAAAAAGGAGGAAAAAACTAAGTTTTTTGGAGGGAAAACGCACGGGAGCCGAAAAGGGGGCCGGCCTGCTTGCCGAGAGAGTCGAGGCGCGGGAAAGTGCACGGAGGGAGCACGGGAACGGGGAGGGGGAGAGAGAGAGACACAGAGACACACAGATGGACGAGAGACGAGACCGGAGAGGAAGGAGCTCCGGTCCACCTCGCTTGCTTGCTAGCTACGTCTGTCTTTTCACCGCTGAGAGAAGGTAGTGCACCGTTCCCGGAGGCGCTGCAATACCGGGCCGATGCGTGGAGAGGACGGAGCAAGCTCCTGATCCAGCTCCCTGTTCCAAAAATCCGTTTAATATGTGGTCCCCCGATGGGGGACGTATCAGATATTAAACTGATAAGAACAGATACTACACTTGATCTTAGCCAAAAGGCCGAGAAGCGATGCCCGACGCCGGCCTTGGGCGGGCGCGCGGGCGTCCGGCTGGCGCGCAGCGGCGCAGGCCGACGCCTCTGGAGCCCGGTCCGCACGCGGCTGCCGGCCGCCCGGACTCCGCTCTCCCCCTCTCTTGCCTGCCTGCTTGCTCGCCTGCCTGCCCGCCAGTCCCGGGCGGGGGCCCTGCTCTTTGATCTCCTGTCAACGGCCCGACAACGACCGCAGCCGCGGGGGGCGCCAGCCGGCCGGCCTCCTTAGCTTAGGCCCCTCCCACCAGCAGCAGCCGTGCCGAGTGAGCTGCAAGCGAAAGCGGACCGTCGGCACCTGCGGGCAGAGGCAAGGGGCAGCGCTCTCTCGGGAGGGACGGGGACACACACACACCTGCCTGCCTGCCGAAAAAAAGAAAGAAAAGGTGTATATACTAAGTTTTTTGGAGGGAAAACGGCCGGCTGTCGAAAGGGGCCCGCCTGCAAGGACGGGGACACACACACACACACACACACACACACACACACACACACACACACACACACACACAAGCCACGCCTGCCTCCCTGGAAAAAGGAGGAAAAAACTAAGTTTTTTGGAGGGAAAACGCACGGGAGCCGAAAAGGGGGCCGGCCTGCTTGCCGAGAGAGTCGAGGCGCGGGAAAGTGCACGGAGGGAGCACGGGAACGGGGAGGGGGAGAGAGAGAGACACAGAGACACACAGATGGACGAGAGACGAGACCGGAGAGGAAGGAGCTCCGGTCCACCTCGCTTGCTTGGCTTGCTAGCTACGTCTGTCTTTTCACCGCTGAGAGAAGGTAGTGCACCGTTCCCGGAGGCGCTGCAATACCGGGCCGATGCGTGGAGAGGACGGAGCAAGCTCCTGATCCAGCTCCCTGTTCCAAAAATCCGTTTAATATGTGGTCCCCCGATGGGGGACGTATCAGATATTAAACTGATAAGAACAGATACTACACTTGATCTTAGCCAAAAGGCCGAGAAGCGATGCCCGACGCCGGCCTTGGGCGGGCGCGCGGGCGTCCGGCTGGCGCGCAGCGGCGCAGGCCGACGCCTCTGGAGCCCGGTCCGCACGCGGCTGCCGGCCGCCCGGACTCCGCTCTCCCCCTCTCTTGCCTGCCTGCTTGCTCGCCTGCCTGCCCGCCAGTCCCGGGCGGGGGCCCTGCTCTTTGATCTCCTGTCAACGGCCCGACAACGACCGCAGCCGCGGGGGGCGCCAGCCGGCCGGCCTCCTTAGCTTAGGCCCCTCCCACCAGCAGCAGCCGTGCCGAGTGAGCTGCAAGCGAAAGCGGACCGTCGGCACCTGCGGGCAGAGGCAAGGGGCAGCGCTCTCTCGGGAGGGACGGGGACACACACACACCTGCCTGCCTGCCGAAAAAAAGAAAGAAAAGGTGTATATACTAAGTTTTTTGGAGGGAAAACGGCCGGCTGTCGAAAGGGGCCCGCCTGCAAGGACGGGGACACACACACACACACACACACACACACACACACACACACACACACACACACACACACAAGCCACGCCTGCCTCCCTGGAAAAAGGAGGAAAAAACTAAGTTTTTTGGAGGGAAAACGCACGGGAGCCGAAAAGGGGGCCGGCCTGCTTGCCGAGAGAGTCGAGGCGCGGGAAAGTGCACGGAGGGAGGGGGAGAGAGAGAGACACAGAGACACACAGATGGACGAGAGACGAGACCGGAGAGGAAGGAGCTCCGGTCCACCTCGCTTGCTTGCTAGCTACGTCTGTCTTTTCACCGCTGAGAGAAGGTAGTGCACCGTTCCCGGAGGCGCTGCAATACCGGGCCGATGCGTGGAGAGGACGGAGCAAGCTCCTGATCCAGCTCCCTGTTCCAAAAATCCGTTTAATATGTGGTCCCCCGATGGGGGACGTATCAGATATTAAACTGATAAGAACAGATACTACACTTGATCTTAGCCAAAAGGCCGAGAAGCGATGCCCGACGCCGGCCTTGGGCGGGCGCGCGGGCGTCCGGCTGGCGCGCAGCGGCGCAGGCCGACGCCTCTGGAGCCCGGTCCGCACGCGGCTGCCGGCCGCCCGGACTCCGCTCTCCCCCTCTCTTGCCTGCCTGCTTGCTCGCCTGCCTGCCCGCCAGTCCCGGGCGGGGGCCCTGCTCTTTGATCTCCTGTCAACGGCCCGACAACGACCGCAGCCGCGGGGGGCGCCAGCCGGCCGGCCTCCTTAGCTTAGGCCCCTCCCACCAGCAGCAGCCGTGCCGAGTGAGCTGCAAGCGAAAGCGGACCGTCGGCACCTGCGGGCAGAGGCAAGGGGCAGCGCTCTCTCGGGAGGGACGGGGACACACACACACCTGCCTGCCTGCCGAAAAAAAGAAAGAAAAGGTGTATATACTAAGTTTTTTGGAGGGAAAACGGCCGGCTGTCGAAAGGGGCCCGCCTGCAAGGACGGGGACACACACACACACACACACACACACACACACACACACACACACACACACACAAGCCACGCCTGCCTCCCTGGAAAAAGGAGGAAAAAACTAAGTTTTTTGGAGGGAAAACGCACGGGAGCCGAAAAGGGGGCCGGCCTGCTTGCCGAGAGAGTCGAGGCGCGGGAAAGTGCACGGAGGGAGCACGGGAACGGGGAGGGGGAGAGAGAGAGACACAGAGACACACAGATGGACGAGAGACGAGACCGGAGAGGAAGGAGCTCCGGTCCACCTCGCTTGCTTGCTAGCTACGTCTGTCTTTTCACCGCTGAGAGAAGGTAGTGCACCGTTCCCGGAGGCGCTGCAATACCGGGCCGATGCGTGGAGAGGACGGAGCAAGCTCCTGATCCAGCTCCCTGTTCCAAAAATCCGTTTAATATGTGGTCCCCCGATGGGGGACGTATCAGATATTAAACTGATAAGAACAGATACTACACTTGATCTTAGCCAAAAGGCCGAGAAGCGATGCCCGACGCCGGCCTTGGGCGGGCGCGCGGGCGTCCGGCTGGCGCGCAGCGGCGCAGGCCGACGCCTCTGGAGCCCGGTCCGCACGCGGCTGCCGGCCGCCCGGACTCCGCTCTCCCCCTCTCTTGCCTGCCTGCTTGCTCGCCTGCCTGCCCGCCAGTCCCGGGCGGGGGCCCTGCTCTTTGATCTCCTGTCAACGGCCCGACAACGACCGCAGCCGCGGGGGGCGCCAGCCGGCCGGCCTCCTTAGCTTAGGCCCCTCCCACCAGCAGCAGCCGTGCCGAGTGAGCTGCAAGCGAAAGCGGACCGTCGGCACCTGCGGGCAGAGGCAAGGGGCAGCGCTCTCTCGGGAGGGACGGGGACACACACACACCTGCCTGCCTGCCGAAAAAAAGAAAGAAAAGGTGTATATACTAAGTTTTTTGGAGGGAAAACGGCCGGCTGTCGAAAGGGGCCCGCCTGCAAGGACGGGGACACACACACACACACACACACACACACACACACACACACACACACACACACACAAGCCACGCCTGCCTCCCTGGAAAAAGGAGGAAAAAACTAAGTTTTTTGGAGGGAAAACGCACGGGAGCCGAAAAGGGGGCCGGCCTGCTTGCCGAGAGAGTCGAGGCGCGGGAAAGTGCACGGAGGGAGCACGGGAACGGGGAGGGGGAGAGAGAGAGACACAGAGACACACAGATGGACGAGAGACGAGACCGGAGAGGAAGGAGCTCCGGTCCACCTCGCTTGCTTGCTAGCTACGTCTGTCTTTTCACCGCTGAGAGAAGGTAGTGCACCGTTCCCGGAGGCGCTGCAATACCGGGCCGATGCGTGGAGAGGACGGAGCAAGCTCCTGATCCAGCTCCCTGTTCCAAAAATCCGTTTAATATGTGGTCCCCCGATGGGGGACGTATCAGATATTAAACTGATAAGAACAGATACTACACTTGATCTTAGCCAAAAGGCCGAGAAGCGATGCCCGACGCCGGCCTTGGGCGGGCGCGCGGGCGTCCGGCTGGCGCGCAGCGGCGCAGGCCGACGCCTCTGGAGCCCGGTCCGCACGCGGCTGCCGGCCGCCCGGACTCCGCTCTCCCCCTCTCTTGCCTGCCTGCTTGCTCGCCTGCCTGCCCGCCAGTCCCGGGCGGGGGCCCTGCTCTTTGATCTCCTGTCAACGGCCCGACAACGACCGCAGCCGCGGGGGGCGCCAGCCGGCCGGCCTCCTTAGCTTAGGCCCCTCCCACCAGCAGCAGCCGTGCCGAGTGAGCTGCAAGCGAAAGCGGACCGTCGGCACCTGCGGGCAGAGGCAAGGGGCAGCGCTCTCTCGGGAGGGACGGGGACACACACACACCTGCCTGCCTGCCGAAAAAAAGAAAGAAAAGGTGTATATACTAAGTTTTTTGGAGGGAAAACGGCCGGCTGTCGAAAGGGGCCCGCCTGCAAGGACGGGGACACACACACACACACACACACACACACACACACACACACACACACACACACACAGCCACGCCTGCCTCCCTGGAAAAAGGAGGAAAAAACTAAGTTTTTTGGAGGGAAAACGCACGGGAGCCGAAAAGGGGGCCGGCCTGCTTGCCGAGAGAGTCGAGGCGCGGGAAAGTGCACGGAGGGAGCACGGGAACGGGGAGGGGGAGAGAGAGAGACACAGAGACACACAGATGGACGAGAGACGAGACCGGAGAGGAAGGAGCTCCGGTCCACCTCGCTTGCTTGCTAGCTACGTCTGTCTTTTCACCGCTGAGAGAAGGTAGTGCACCGTTCCCGGAGGCGCTGCAATACCGGGCCGATGCGTGGAGAGGACGGAGCAAGCTCCTGATCCAGCTCCCTGTTCCAAAAATCCGTTTAATATGTGGTCCCCCGATGGGGGACGTATCAGATATTAAACTGATAAGAACAGATACTACACTTGATCTTAGCCAAAAGGCCGAGAAGCGATGCCCGACGCCGGCCTTGGGCGGGCGCGCGGGCGTCCGGCTGGCGCGCAGCGGCGCAGGCCGACGCCTCTGGAGCCCGGTCCGCACGCGGCTGCCGGCCGCCCGGACTCCGCTCTCCCCCTCTCTTGCCTGCCTGCTTGCTCGCCTGCCTGCCCGCCAGTCCCGGGCGGGGGCCCTGCTCTTTGATCTCCTGTCAACGGCCCGACAACGACCGCAGCCGCGGGGGGCGCCAGCCGGCCGGCCTCCTTAGCTTAGGCCCCTCCCACCAGCAGCAGCCGTGCCGAGTGAGCTGCAAGCGAAAGCGGACCGTCGGCACCTGCGGGCAGAGGCAAGGGGCAGCGCTCTCTCGGGAGGGACGGGGACACACACACACCTGCCTGCCTGCCGAAAAAAAGAAAGAAAAGGTGTATATACTAAGTTTTTTGGAGGGAAAACGGCCGGCTGTCGAAAGGGGCCCGCCTGCAAGGACGGGGACACACACACACACACACACACACACACACACACACACACACACACACACACAAGCCACGCCTGCCTCCCTGGAAAAAGGAGGAAAAAACTAAGTTTTTTGGAGGGAAAACGCACGGGAGCCGAAAAGGGGGCCGGCCTGCTTGCCGAGAGAGTCGAGGCGCGGGAAAGTGCACGGAGGGAGCACGGGAACGGGGAGGGGGAGAGAGAGAGACACAGAGACACACAGATGGACGAGAGACGAGACCGGAGAGGAAGGAGCTCCGGTCCACCTCGCTTGCTTGCTAGCTACGTCTGTCTTTTCACCGCTGAGAGAAGGTAGTGCACCGTTCCCGGAGGCGCTGCAATACCGGGCCGATGCGTGGAGAGGACGGAGCAAGCTCCTGATCCAGCTCCCTGTTCCAAAAATCCGTTTAATATGTGGTCCCCCGATGGGGGACGTATCAGATATTAAACTGATAAGAACAGATACTACACTTGATCTTAGCCAAAAGGCCGAGAAGCGATGCCCGACGCCGGCCTTGGGCGGGCGCGCGGGCGTCCGGCTGGCGCGCAGCGGCGCAGGCCGACGCCTCTGGAGCCCGGTCCGCACGCGGCTGCCGGCCGCCCGGACTCCGCTCTCCCCCTCTCTTGCCTGCCTGCTTGCTCGCCTGCCTGCCCGCCAGTCCCGGGCGGGGGCCCTGCTCTTTGATCTCCTGTCAACGGCCCGACAACGACCGCAGCCGCGGGGGGCGCCAGCCGGCCGGCCTCCTTAGCTTAGGCCCCTCCCACCAGCAGCAGCCGTGCCGAGTGAGCTGCAAGCGAAAGCGGACCGTCGGCACCTGCGGGCAGAGGCAAGGGGCAGCGCTCTCTCGGGAGGGACGGGGACACACACACACCTGCCTGCCTGCCGAAAAAAAGAAAGAAAAGGTGTATATACTAAGTTTTTTGGAGGGAAAACGGCCGGCTGTCGAAAGGGGCCCGCCTGCAAGGACGGGGCACACACACACACACACACACACACACACACACACACACACACACACACACACAAGCCACGCCTGCCTCCCTGGAAAAAGGAGGAAAAAACTAAGTTTTTTGGAGGGAAAACGCACGGGAGCCGAAAAGGGGGCCGGCCTGCTTGCCGAGAGAGTCGAGGCGCGGGAAAGTGCACGGAGGGAGCACGGGAACGGGGAGGGGGAGAGAGAGAGACACAGAGACACACAGATGGACGAGAGACGAGACCGGAGAGGAAGGAGCTCCGGTCCACCTCGCTTGCTTGCTAGCTACGTCTGTCTTTTCACCGCTGAGAGAAGGTAGTGCACCGTTCCCGGAGGCGCTGCAATACCGGGCCGATGCGTGGAGAGGACGGAGCAAGCTCCTGATCCAGCTCCCTGTTCCAAAAATCCGTTTAATATGTGGTCCCCCGATGGGGGACGTATCAGATATTAAACTGATAAGAACAGATACTACACTTGATCTTAGCCAAAAGGCCGAGAAGCGATGCCCGACGCCGGCCTTGGGCGGGCGCGCGGGCGTCCGGCTGGCGCGCAGCGGCGCAGGCCGACGCCTCTGGAGCCCGGTCCGCACGCGGCTGCCGGCCGCCCGGACTCCGCTCTCCCCCTCTCTTGCCTGCCTGCTTGCTCGCCTGCCTGCCCGCCAGTCCCGGGCGGGGGCCCTGCTCTTTGATCTCCTGTCAACGGCCCGACAACGACCGCAGCCGCGGGGGGCGCCAGCCGGCCGGCCTCCTTAGCTTAGGCCCCTCCCACCAGCAGCAGCCGTGCCGAGTGAGCTGCAAGCGAAAGCGGACCGTCGGCACCTGCGGGCAGAGGCAAGGGGCAGCGCTCTCTCGGGAGGGACGGGGACACACACACACCTGCCTGCCTGCCGAAAAAAAGAAAGAAAAGGTGTATATACTAAGTTTTTTGGAGGGAAAACGGCCGGCTGTCGAAAGGGGCCCGCCTGCAAGGACGGGGACACACACACACACACACACACACACACACACACACACACACACACACACACACAAGCCACGCCTGCCTCCCTGGAAAAAGGAGGAAAAAACTAAGTTTTTTGGAGGGAAAACGCACGGGAGCCGAAAAGGGGGCCGGCCTGCTTGCCGAGAGAGTCGAGGCGCGGGAAAGTGCACGGAGGGAGCACGGGAACGGGGAGGGGGAGAGAGAGAGACACAGAGACACACAGATGGACGAGAGACGAGACCGGAGAGGAAGGAGCTCCGGTCCACCTCGCTTGCTTGCTAGCTACGTCTGTCTTTTCACCGCTGAGAGAAGGTAGTGCACCGTTCCCGGAGGCGCTGCAATACCGGGCCGATGCGTGGAGAGGACGGAGCAAGCTCCTGATCCAGCTCCCTGTTCCAAAAATCCGTTTAATATGTGGTCCCCCGATGGGGGACGTATCAGATATTAAACTGATAAGAACAGATACTACACTTGATCTTAGCCAAAAGGCCGAGAAGCGATGCCCGACGCCGGCCTTGGGCGGGCGCGCGGGCGTCCGGCTGGCGCGCAGCGGCGCAGGCCGACGCCTCTGGAGCCCGGTCCGCACGCGGCTGCCGGCCGCCCGGACTCCGCTCTCCCCCTCTCTTGCCTGCCTGCTTGCTCGCCTGCCTGCCCGCCAGTCCCGGGCGGGGGCCCTGCTCTTTGATCTCCTGTCAACGGCCCGACAACGACCGCAGCCGCGGGGGGCGCCAGCCGGCCGGCCTCCTTAGCTTAGGCCCCTCCCACCAGCAGCAGCCGTGCCGAGTGAGCTGCAAGCGAAAGCGGACCGTCGGCACCTGCGGGCAGAGGCAAGGGGCAGCGCTCTCTCGGGAGGGACGGGGACACACACACACCTGCCTGCCTGCCGAAAAAAAGAAAGAAAAGGTGTATATACTAAGTTTTTTGGAGGGAAAACGGCCGGCTGTCGAAAGGGGCCCGCCTGCAAGGACGGGGACACACACACACACACACACACACACACACACACACACACACACACACACACAAGCCACGCCTGCCTCCCTGGAAAAAGGAGGAAAAAACTAAGTTTTTTGGAGGGAAAACGCACGGGAGCCGAAAAGGGGGCCGGCCTGCTTGCCGAGAGAGTCGAGGCGCGGGAAAGTGCACGGAGGGAGCACGGGAACGGGGAGGGGGAGAGAGAGAGACACAGAGACACACAGATGGACGAGAGACGAGACCGGAGAGGAAGGAGCTCCGGTCCACCTCGCTTGCTTGCTAGCTACGTCTGTCTTTTCACCGCTGAGAGAAGGTAGTGCACCGTTCCCGGAGGCGCTGCAATACCGGGCCGATGCGTGGAGAGGACGGAGCAAGCTCCTGATCCAGCTCCCTGTTCCAAAAATCCGTTTAATATGTGGTCCCCCGATGGGGGACGTATCAGATATTAAACTGATAAGAACAGATACTACACTTGATCTTAGCCAAAAGGCCGAGAAGCGATGCCCGACGCCGGCCTTGGGCGGGCGCGCGGGCGTCCGGCTGGCGCGCAGCGGCGCAGGCCGACGCCTCTGGAGCCCGGTCCGCACGCGGCTGCCGGCCGCCCGGACTCCGCTCTCCCCCTCTCTTGCCTGCCTGCTTGCTCGCCTGCCTGCCCGCCAGTCCCGGGCGGGGGCCCTGCTCTTTGATCTCCTGTCAACGGCCCGACAACGACCGCAGCCGCGGGGGGCGCCAGCCGGCCGGCCTCCTTAGCTTAGGCCCCTCCCACCAGCAGCAGCCGTGCCGAGTGAGCTGCAAGCGAAAGCGGACCGTCGGCACCTGCGGGCAGAGGCAAGGGGCAGCGCTCTCTCGGGAGGGACGGGGACACACACACACCTGCCTGCCTGCCGAAAAAAAGAAAGAAAAGGTGTATATACTAAGTTTTTTGGAGGGAAAACGGCCGGCTGTCGAAAGGGGCCCGCCTGCAAGGACGGGGACACGCCTGCAAGGACGGGGACACACACACACACACACACACACACACACACACACACACACACACACACACACAAGCCACGCCTGCCTCCCTGGAAAAAGGAGGAAAAAACTAAGTTTTTTGGAGGGAAAACGCACGGGAGCCGAAAAGGGGGCCGGCCTGCTTGCCGAGAGAGTCGAGGCGCGGGAAAGTGCACGGAGGGAGCACGGGAACGGGGAGGGGGAGAGAGAGAGACACAGAGACACACAGATGGACGAGAGACGAGACCGGAGAGGAAGGAGCTCCGGTCCACCTCGCTTGCTTGCTAGCTACGTCTGTCTTTTCACCGCTGAGAGAAGGTAGTGCACCGTTCCCGGAGGCGCTGCAATACCGGGCCGATGCGTGGAGAGGACGGAGCAAGCTCCTGATCCAGCTCCCTGTTCCAAAAATCCGTTTAATATGTGGTCCCCCGATGGGGGACGTATCAGATATTAAACTGATAAGAACAGATACTACACTTGATCTTAGCCAAAAGGCCGAGAAGCGATGCCCGACGCCGGCCTTGGGCGGGCGCGCGGGCGTCCGGCTGGCGCGCAGCGGCGCAGGCCGACGCCTCTGGAGCCCGGTCCGCACGCGGCTGCCGGCCGCCCGGACTCCGCTCTCCCCCTCTCTTGCCTGCCTGCTTGCTCGCCTGCCTGCCCGCCAGTCCCGGGCGGGGGCCCTGCTCTTTGATCTCCTGTCAACGGCCCGACAACGACCGCAGCCGCGGGGGGCGCCAGCCGGCCGGCCTCCTTAGCTTAGGCCCCTCCCACCAGCAGCAGCCGTGCCGAGTGAGCTGCAAGCGAAAGCGGACCGTCGGCACCTGCGGGCAGAGGCAAGGGGCAGCGCTCTCTCGGGAGGGACGGGGACACACACACACCTGCCTGCCTGCCGAAAAAAAGAAAGAAAAGGTGTATATACTAAGTTTTTTGGAGGGAAAACGGCCGGCTGTCGAAAGGGGCCCGCCTGCAAGGACGGGGACACACACACACACACACACACACACACACACACACACACACACACACACACACACACAAGCCACGCCTGCCTCCCTGGAAAAAGGAGGAAAAAACTAAGTTTTTTGGAGGGAAAACGCACGGGAGCCGAAAAGGGGGCCGGCCTGCTTGCCGAGAGAGTCGAGGCGCGGGAAAGTGCACGGAGGGAGCACGGGAACGGGGAGGGGGAGAGAGAGAGACACAGAGACACACAGATGGACGAGAGACGAGACCGGAGAGGAAGGAGCTCCGGTCCACCTCGCTTGCTTGCTAGCTACGTCTGTCTTTTCACCGCTGAGAGAAGGTAGTGCACCGTTCCCGGAGGCGCTGCAATACCGGGCCGATGCGTGGAGAGGACGGAGCAAGCTCCTGATCCAGCTCCCTGTTCCAAAAATCCGTTTAATATGTGGTCCCCCGATGGGGGACGTATCAGATATTAAACTGATAAGAACAGATACTACACTTGATCTTAGCCAAAAGGCCGAGAAGCGATGCCCGACGCCGGCCTTGGGCGGGCGCGCGGGCGTCCGGCTGGCGCGCAGCGGCGCAGGCCGACGCCTCTGGAGCCCGGTCCGCACGCGGCTGCCGGCCGCCCGGACTCCGCTCTCCCCCTCTCTTGCCTGCCTGCTTGCTCGCCTGCCTGCCCGCCAGTCCCGGGCGGGGGCCCTGCTCTTTGATCTCCTGTCAACGGCCCGACAACGACCGCAGCCGCGGGGGGCGCCAGCCGGCCGGCCTCCTTAGCTTAGGCCCCTCCCACCAGCAGCAGCCGTGCCGAGTGAGCTGCAAGCGAAAGCGGACCGTCGGCACCTGCGGGCAGAGGCAAGGGGCAGCGCTCTCTCGGGAGGGACGGGGACACACACACACCTGCCTGCCTGCCGAAAAAAAGAAAGAAAAGGTGTATATACTAAGTTTTTTGGAGGGAAAACGGCCGGCTGTCGAAAGGGGCCCGCCTGCAAGGACGGGGACACACACACACACACACACACACACACACACACACACACACACACACACACACACACACAAGCCACGCCTGCCTCCCTGGAAAAAGGAGGAAAAAACTAAGTTTTTTGGAGGGAAAACGCACGGGAGCCGAAAAGGGGGCCGGCCTGCTTGCCGAGAGAGTCGAGGCGCGGGAAAGTGCACGGAGGGAGCACGGGAACGGGGAGGGGGAGAGAGAGAGACACAGAGACACACAGATGGACGAGAGACGAGACCGGAGAGGAAGGAGCTCCGGTCCACCTCGCTTGCTTGCTAGCTACGTCTGTCTTTTCACCGCTGAGAGAAGGTAGTGCACCGTTCCCGGAGGCGCTGCAATACCGGGCCGATGCGTGGAGAGGACGGAGCAAGCTCCTGATCCAGCTCCCTGTTCCAAAAATCCGTTTAATATGTGGTCCCCCGATGGGGGACGTATCAGATATTAAACTGATAAGAACAGATACTACACTTGATCTTAGCCAAAAGGCCGAGAAGCGATGCCCGACGCCGGCCTTGGGCGGGCGCGCGGGCGTCCGGCTGGCGCGCAGCGGCGCAGGCCGACGCCTCTGGAGCCCGGTCCGCACGCGGCTGCCGGCCGCCCGGACTCCGCTCTCCCCCTCTCTTGCCTGCCTGCTTGCTCGCCTGCCTGCCCGCCAGTCCCGGGCGGGGGCCCTGCTCTTTGATCTCCTGTCAACGGCCCGACAACGACCGCAGCCGCGGGGGGCGCCAGCCGGCCGGCCTCCTTAGCTTAGGCCCCTCCCACCAGCAGCAGCCGTGCCGAGTGAGCTGCAAGCGAAAGCGGACCGTCGGCACCTGCGGGCAGAGGCAAGGGGCAGCGCTCTCTCGGGAGGGACGGGGACACACACACACCTGCCTGCCTGCCGAAAAAAAGAAAGAAAAGGTGTATATACTAAGTTTTTTGGAGGGAAAACGGCCGGCTGTCGAAAGGGGCCCGCCTGCAAGGACGGGGACACACACACACACACACACACACACACACACACACACACACACACACACACACACACACAAGCCACGCCTGCCTCCCTGGAAAAAGGAGGAAAAAACTAAGTTTTTTGGAGGGAAAACGCACGGGAGCCGAAAAGGGGGCCGGCCTGCTTGCCGAGAGAGTCGAGGCGCGGGAAAGTGCACGGAGGGAGCACGGGAACGGGGAGGGGGAGAGAGAGAGACACAGAGACACACAGATGGACGAGAGACGAGACCGGAGAGGAAGGAGCTCCGGTCCACCTCGCTTGCTTGCTAGCTACGTCTGTCTTTTCACCGCTGAGAGAAGGTAGTGCACCGTTCCCGGAGGCGCTGCAATACCGGGCCGATGCGTGGAGAGGACGGAGCAAGCTCCTGATCCAGCTCCCTGTTCCAAAAATCCGTTTAATATGTGGTCCCCCGATGGGGGACGTATCAGATATTAAACTGATAAGAACAGATACTACACTTGATCTTAGCCAAAAGGCCGAGAAGCGATGCCCGACGCCGGCCTTGGGCGGGCGCGCGGGCGTCCGGCTGGCGCGCAGCGGCGCAGGCCGACGCCTCTGGAGCCCGGTCCGCACGCGGCTGCCGGCCGCCCGGACTCCGCTCTCCCCCTCTCTTGCCTGCCTGCTTGCTCGCCTGCCTGCCCGCCAGTCCCGGGCGGGGGCCCTGCTCTTTGATCTCCTGTCAACGGCCCGACAACGACCGCAGCCGCGGGGGGCGCCAGCCGGCCGGCCTCCTTAGCTTAGGCCCCTCCCACCAGCAGCAGCCGTGCCGAGTGAGCTGCAAGCGAAAGCGGACCGTCGGCACCTGCGGGCAGAGGCAAGGGGCAGCGCTCTCTCGGGAGGGACGGGGACACACACACACCTGCCTGCCTGCCGAAAAAAAGAAAGAAAAGGTGTATATACTAAGTTTTTTGGAGGGAAAACGGCCGGCTGTCGAAAGGGGCCCGCCTGCAAGGACGGGGACACACACACACACACACACACACACACACACACACACACACACACACACACACACACAAGCCACGCCTGCCTCCCTGGAAAAAGGAGGAAAAAACTAAGTTTTTTGGAGGGAAAACGCACGGGAGCCGAAAAGGGGGCCGGCCTGCTTGCCGAGAGAGTCGAGGCGCGGGAAAGTGCACGGAGGGAGCACGGGAACGGGGAGGGGGAGAGAGAGAGACACAGAGACACACAGATGGACGAGAGACGAGACCGGAGAGGAAGGAGCTCCGGTCCACCTCGCTTGCTTGCTAGCTACGTCTGTCTTTTCACCGCTGAGAGAAGGTAGTGCACCGTTCCCGGAGGCGCTGCAATACCGGGCCGATGCGTGGAGAGGACGGAGCAAGCTCCTGATCCAGCTCCCTGTTCCAAAAATCCGTTTAATATGTGGTCCCCCGATGGGGGACGTATCAGATATTAAACTGATAAGAACAGATACTACACTTGATCTTAGCCAAAAGGCCGAGAAGCGATGCCCGACGCCGGCCTTGGGCGGGCGCGCGGGCGTCCGGCTGGCGCGCAGCGGCGCAGGCCGACGCCTCTGGAGCCCGGTCCGCACGCGGCTGCCGGCCGCCCGGACTCCGCTCTCCCCCTCTCTTGCCTGCCTGCTTGCTCGCCTGCCTGCCCGCCAGTCCCGGGCGGGGGCCCTGCTCTTTGATCTCCTGTCAACGGCCCGACAACGACCGCAGCCGCGGGGGGCGCCAGCCGGCCGGCCTCCTTAGCTTAGGCCCCTCCCACCAGCAGCAGCCGTGCCGAGTGAGCTGCAAGCGAAAGCGGACCGTCGGCACCTGCGGGCAGAGGCAAGGGGCAGCGCTCTCTCGGGAGGGACGGGGACACACACACACCTGCCTGCCTGCCGAAAAAAAGAAAGAAAAGGTGTATATACTAAGTTTTTTGGAGGGAAAACGGCCGGCTGTCGAAAGGGGCCCGCCTGCAAGGACGGGGACACACACACACACACACACACACACACACACACACACACACACACACACACACACACACAAGCCACGCCTGCCTCCCTGGAAAAAGGAGGAAAAAACTAAGTTTTTTGGAGGGAAAACGCACGGGAGCCGAAAAGGGGGCCGGCCTGCTTGCCGAGAGAGTCGAGGCGCGGGAAAGTGCACGGAGGGAGCACGGGAACGGGGAGGGGGAGAGAGAGAGACACAGAGACACACAGATGGACGAGAGACGAGACCGGAGAGGAAGGAGCTCCGGTCCACCTCGCTTGCTTGCTAGCTACGTCTGTCTTTTCACCGCTGAGAGAAGGTAGTGCACCGTTCCCGGAGGCGCTGCAATACCGGGCCGATGCGTGGAGAGGACGGAGCAAGCTCCTGATCCAGCTCCCTGTTCCAAAAATCCGTTTAATATGTGGTCCCCCGATGGGGGACGTATCAGATATTAAACTGATAAGAACAGATACTACACTTGATCTTAGCCAAAAGGCCGAGAAGCGATGCCCGACGCCGGCCTTGGGCGGGCGCGCGGGCGTCCGGCTGGCGCGCAGCGGCGCAGGCCGACGCCTCTGGAGCCCGGTCCGCACGCGGCTGCCGGCCGCCCGGACTCCGCTCTCCCCCTCTCTTGCCTGCCTGCTTGCTCGCCTGCCTGCCCGCCAGTCCCGGGCGGGGGCCCTGCTCTTTGATCTCCTGTCAACGGCCCGACAACGACCGCAGCCGCGGGGGGCGCCAGCCGGCCGGCCTCCTTAGCTTAGGCCCCTCCCACCAGCAGCAGCCGTGCCGAGTGAGCTGCAAGCGAAAGCGGACCGTCGGCACCTGCGGGCAGAGGCAAGGGGCAGCGCTCTCTCGGGAGGGACGGGGACACACACACACCTGCCTGCCTGCCGAAAAAAAGAAAGAAAAGGTGTATATACTAAGTTTTTTGGAGGGAAAACGGCCGGCTGTCGAAAGGGGCCCGCCTGCAAGGACGGGGACACACACACACACACACACACACACACACACACACACACACACACACACACACACACACACAAGCCACGCCTGCCTCCCTGGAAAAAGGAGGAAAAAACTAAGTTTTTTGGAGGGAAAACGCACGGGAGCCGAAAAGGGGGCCGGCCTGCTTGCCGAGAGAGTCGAGGCGCGGGAAAGTGCACGGAGGGAGCACGGGAACGGGGAGGGGGAGAGAGAGAGACACAGAGACACACAGATGGACGAGAGACGAGACCGGAGAGGAAGGAGCTCCGGTCCACCTCGCTTGCTTGCTAGCTACGTCTGTCTTTTCACCGCTGAGAGAAGGTAGTGCACCGTTCCCGGAGGCGCTGCAATACCGGGCCGATGCGTGGAGAGGACGGAGCAAGCTCCTGATCCAGCTCCCTGTTCCAAAAATCCGTTTAATATGTGGTCCCCCGATGGGGGACGTATCAGATATTAAACTGATAAGAACAGATTTTTTTTTTTTTTTTTTTTTTATTGAAAAACAGTTCATAAAGGTCAAACATTCAACAATCTTCACCAACCATAAACAACACAACCACAAATGTACAAACGAAACAAACCATCCCACAAACCAAACCCCCCATAACAAACCCATACCTCCACCCAGGGTAACACAAACTAACCATCCCGCACAGCATATCCTCATATCATACCACACCCCACCCACGTCAAACCCCCCAAGACATACATAACAAAACAATAACATCCTTCGGCCCTCGCCCACAGTCCAAAATACGTCTCTACCCATACCCTTCCACAAACTGACACCAGAATGCTCCTTCCCTCATATCCATAATCCCGCCCTTCATGCAAATCATCCCGTCCCCTCCGCACCCTTTCCCCCCTTCATCCGCTCTTTCCTCCTTTTCAAAGCTGCATGAAGTTCATTCAACGCCCTAGCACACTCTATCGCCCTATCTCCTGACACCCTCACTGCCGTCACCCGAGACCCCTCAAGTTGATATTCGAACTTTAGAGAGTCATAAAACCTCTCCCGGGAATGCAATTCCGCTATAATGCCCTCGTCACGAACATTACAATCCAATCTACAGGGTACTGTCCAAACGTCAGCACTACACCCCTCATCTACATCCCTGTCCCACGGAGTCTCCTTCCCCTTAGACCATTGAATACGATCTACCCGTGGTATGGCCCAACGGCCTAACACCTTCTGGAATTCTATAGCCCTAGCCTCCCTCCCTTGCCTCGTGTCCCGAACTACTCCAGATCCACCCTCCCCGGGTGTCTCTACTGCCCCTTCACTACTCTCTGCTCCTAGTGATCCCTTACCAATCCCATCACTACTCGTCTGCCCTGTCGCATCCCCCACCTTTGCCTGACCTGGCGTCTCCCTGCCCGAACATTCCATCTCACCGTCCTCCTCCGAATCCTCCACAGCCAACACCTCAAAGGGGTTGGGGTCACCAACACTCATCCTACCCCCCTTAGCCTTACTCCGTTGTTCCTCCCCCTCCGGCTTCCTCTTCGACTTCCGCTTTGCTCTTATCTCCTGCGCCTCCTTCCTTCCTTCTTCCGCAGACATTACTTCTGCCCATGAAACCCCTTCCACTAAACCTTTAGACCCTTCTCCCACCTTCCCTTCATCCTCCTGAACCTTCCCCCCAGAAGCCTCCGCCAAACCCACAACCATCGCCAAAGTCTGCGACAGACTCCCCTCTCCCAGCTCCTCTCCCGGTGTCCCCACAGTTTCTGGCACGATATCCATATCGTCACTCCCCAAACCCTCAACCCGACCAGTCACCTCCTCGTCCCTCGATGTTCCTGCAACCCTGACTGTATCCTGCTTGTCCGTCCCCGGCTGCGCCCTCGAAGGCACTGGCCCCGCTGATGCAGCCTGTGCATATGTTCGAACCTTTCCCGAACACCGATTATACATGTGCCCCTTCTCGCCACATAGATTACACACAGGCTCTTTCTTACAGTTTGCCCCCACATGCCCCTCCTCCCCACACCTTCTACATATTATACATGGACAAGTTGCAACCACATGCCCCTCCTTACCACACCTCCGACAGCCACCTGGCTGACCCGGGTAAAACAGATACCCACGACTCGCACCAATCATAAAATTTGCTGGCGGATGCACCACGGCCCCCCCCAGCCCCGCACTGGCCCGGAAGCGGACTAAGTACCTCCGCCTGCAGTTCCAATAGCCGCCTGCATCAAAAACTTTATGTCCCGGACCCTGTACATCAACAAACCGCTTCAAAAAGAATCGCACCTCTTCCTCCGGCACAAAGGGGTCGAACACATGCACTTGCAATGGCCTCAACTCCCTTTCAAACAGCGGCTCCAAATAAAAAACATTCAGCGGTTCACAATCCTTGATTGCCAATGCCTTCTCCCAAACCTTCCGACAAATCACAGCCGATGCCAAAGTCAGATCCACTGTACCTTTCCCCACAAAGTCCTGGAAACATAAAACATCCTCCACCTTCAAAGAAAAAGTCTCCACCAAAATCCGACGTGCAAACACCGCTCGATCCAAAAAGGTCCGTCCGACCTCCAAATCCCGCAGCACAAACCGCACAGAGTCCCTCATTCGTCCCTCCCGGGACCGAGGGTCTCCCGCCACCATTCCGCCACTCCGCTCGCCCATCGCCGCCTTCCCAGGAACAGGAATCCGTCAACCCGGTATCCTCCGACTCGTCTGCCTCCAACGCTCCCCTCACGCAGCAGTCCTCCGGCCCGGATACACAGCAACTCCAACTCCTCGTCAGCTCCTCGCCAGCTCCTCGTCCGCTCCTCGTCCGCTCCTCGTCCGCTCCTCCCGTCGCCTTCCCGACCCCCTGGACTAAGACCTCGGAATTGCGGGCTTGCCGGCTTAAACCTTGATCTTAGCCAAAAGGCCGAGAAGCGATGCCCGACGCCGGCCTTGGGCGGGCGCGCGGGCGTCCGGCTGGCGCGCAGCGGCGCAGGCCGACGCCTCTGGAGCCCGGTCCGCACGCGGCTGCCGGCCGCCCGGACTCCGCTCTCCCCCTCTCTTGCCTGCCTGCTTGCTCGCCTGCCTGCCCGCCAGTCCCGGGCGGGGGCCCTGCTCTTTGATCTCCTGTCAACGGCCCGACAACGACCGCAGCCGCGGGGGGCGCCAGCCGGCCGGCCTCCTTAGCTTAGGCCCCTCCCACCAGCAGCAGCCGTGCCGAGTGAGCTGCAAGCGAAAGCGGACCGTCGGCACCTGCGGGCAGAGGCAAGGGGCAGCGCTCTCTCGGGAGGGACGGGGACACACACACACCTGCCTGCCTGCCGAAAAAAAGAAAGAAAAGGTGTATATACTAAGTTTTTTGGAGGGAAAACGGCCGGCTGTCGAAAGGGGCCCGCCTGCAAGGACGGGGACACACACACACACACACACACACACACACACACACACACACACACACACACACAAGCCACGCCTGCCTCCCTGGAAAAAGGAGGAAAAAACTAAGTTTTTTGGAGGGAAAACGCACGGGAGCCGAAAAGGGGGCCGGCCTGCTTGCCGAGAGAGTCGAGGCGCGGGAAAGTGCACGGAGGGAGCACGGGAACGGGGAGGGGGAGAGAGAGAGACACAGAGACACACAGATGGACGAGAGACGAGACCGGAGAGGAAGGAGCTCCGGTCCACCTCGCTTGCTTGCTAGCTACGTCTGTCTTTTCACCGCTGAGAGAAGGTAGTGCACCGTTCCCGGAGGCGCTGCAATACCGGGCCGATGCGTGGAGAGGACGGAGCAAGCTCCTGATCCAGCTCCCTGTTCCAAAAATCCGTTTAATATGTGGTCCCCCGATGGGGGACGTATCAGATATTAAACTGATAAGAACAGATACTACACTTGATCTTAGCCAAAAGGCCGAGAAGCGATGCCCGACGCCGGCCTTGGGCGGGCGCGCGGGCGTCCGGCTGGCGCGCAGCGGCGCAGGCCGACGCCTCTGGAGCCCGGTCCGCACGCGGCTGCCGGCCGCCCGGACTCCGCTCTCCCCCTCTCTTGCCTGCCTGCTTGCTCGCCTGCCTGCCCGCCAGTCCCGGGCGGGGGCCCTGCTCTTTGATCTCCTGTCAACGGCCCGACAACGACCGCAGCCGCGGGGGGCGCCAGCCGGCCGGCCTCCTTAGCTTAGGCCCCTCCCACCAGCAGCAGCCGTGCCGAGTGAGCTGCAAGCGAAAGCGGACCGTCGGCACCTGCGGGCAGAGGCAAGGGGCAGCGCTCTCTCGGGAGGGACGGGGACACACACACACCTGCCTGCCTGCCGAAAAAAAGAAAGAAAAGGTGTATATACTAAGTTTTTTGGAGGGAAAACGGCCGGCTGTCGAAAGGGGCCCGCCTGCAAGGACGGGGACACACACACACACACACACACACACACACACACACACACACACACACACACAAGCCACGCCTGCCTCCCTGGAAAAAGGAGGAAAAAACTAAGTTTTTTGGAGGGAAAACGCACGGGAGCCGAAAAGGGGGCCGGCCTGCTTGCCGAGAGAGTCGAGGCGCGGGAAAGTGCACGGAGGGAGCACGGGAACGGGGAGGGGGAGAGAGAGAGACACAGAGACACACAGATGGACGAGAGACGAGACCGGAGAGGAAGGAGCTCCGGTCCACCTCGCTTGCTTGCTAGCTACGTCTGTCTTTTCACCGCTGAGAGAAGGTAGTGCACCGTTCCCGGAGGCGCTGCAATACCGGGCCGATGCGTGGAGAGGACGGAGCAAGCTCCTGATCCAGCTCCCTGTTCCAAAAATCCGTTTAATATGTGGTCCCCCGATGGGGGACGTATCAGATATTAAACTGATAAGAACAGATACTACACTTGATCTTAGCCAAAAGGCCGAGAAGCGATGCCCGACGCCGGCCTTGGGCGGGCGCGCGGGCGTCCGGCTGGCGCGCAGCGGCGCAGGCCGACGCCTCTGGAGCCCGGTCCGCACGCGGCTGCCGGCCGCCCGGACTCCGCTCTCCCCCTCTCTTGCCTGCCTGCTTGCTCGCCTGCCTGCCCGCCAGTCCCGGGCGGGGGCCCTGCTCTTTGATCTCCTGTCAACGGCCCGACAACGACCGCAGCCGCGGGGGGCGCCAGCCGGCCGGCCTCCTTAGCTTAGGCCCCTCCCACCAGCAGCAGCCGTGCCGAGTGAGCTGCAAGCGAAAGCGGACCGTCGGCACCTGCGGGCAGAGGCAAGGGGCAGCGCTCTCTCGGGAGGGACGGGGACACACACACACCTGCCTGCCTGCCGAAAAAAAGAAAGAAAAGGTGTATATACTAAGTTTTTTGGAGGGAAAACGGCCGGCTGTCGAAAGGGGCCCGCCTGCAAGGACGGGGACACACACACACACACACACACACACACACACACACACACACACACACACAAGCCACGCCTGCCTCCCTGGAAAAAGGAGGAAAAAACTAAGTTTTTTGGAGGGAAAACGCACGGGAGCCGAAAAGGGGGCCGGCCTGCTTGCCGAGAGAGTCGAGGCGCGGGAAAGTGCACGGAGGGAGCACGGGAACGGGGAGGGGGAGAGAGAGAGACACAGAGACACACAGATGGACGAGAGACGAGACCGGAGAGGAAGGAGCTCCGGTCCACCTCGCTTGCTTGCTAGCTACGTCTGTCTTTTCACCGCTGAGAGAAGGTAGTGCACCGTTCCCGGAGGCGCTGCAATACCGGGCCGATGCGTGGAGAGGACGGAGCAAGCTCCTGATCCAGCTCCCTGTTCCAAAAATCCGTTTAATATGTGGTCCCCCGATGGGGGACGTATCAGATATTAAACTGATAAGAACAGATTTTTTTTTTTTTTACATTTATTATAACAATACAAGACAAAATCACAGAACATAAATCACAATCCACCAACGGCAAAACTTATTCCATTAGTCCAACAGCGGTTTCCATTTTTCTTTTGCTGCGTGAAAACCCCACCTACGCACCTCTACTGACAACATCTTATGCAGCTCAAAACGAACCCTCCCACATATTGCCCCAGCCCCTTCCACATGACCATGTTTGACCAGATTGTTTCTCGATCCCCATAACACAAATTTTACTATACTGATTAAAAACCAGATTACAAGGTCACGTCTCACAGATCTTGAAGACCTGCTCCACCGTCTCAGGATTTTATCTCCAGATAGAACAAACCCCGGTTCCAATTTATTAAAAAGGTCCGACATCTGCCCCCACACTGCTTTTGCAATCCTGCAACCCCAGAACACATGAGTGATTGACTCCACCTCTGCACATTGCGGTCTTGGGCAAGTCGCTGAACGAGCCAGCTTATGTCTGTGCATCACCTCCCTTACTGGCAGACGTCCCCACACACACATCCAATTTAAATCTTTGAGCCTGTTATCCAGGCTCTTAGGTTGCACCCTTTTCCATACATCAGTGGGAACCACAACATTGGATCCCTTTTCACTGCTCTTAGCTGTCTTATATAAGAGCCTGTGGGAGATAATCACTGGCCTGTCCGCATCTTTTGCGTACTTCCTTAACCATACGGCCGCATGTTCGTAGAACCATGGTAGGATTTCAGCCTTGGGAACGTCATTCCTCCACACTTCTGAAGGCCTGACGACCCAGGCGAACCAGAGCCGAACAAAGAACTGATGTTTGTATAAGATCTTGTCATCTACCGCTTTACACAGATCAGCCACAAATATGGCGTCTAGTTTAATGGGTAAATCTGGGACTTCTCTGCCTCCCTCACTGATGTCCCTGTACATATCTAGACGCTTCACATACTCATAACCACCCCCCCATACAAAATCAAAAACCATCTTAGTTAAGGAGCGTCTGAAACAAGCAGGCATAGGAAAGACCTTTGCAATGTGCACGAGACTTGGTAAGATGTCACCTTTGAGAACCAAAACCTTCCCTGAATAGGACAGTGATCTTTTTTTCCATAGGCCGAGTTTGCTACTCACCTGGGATAACCGAGTCTCCCAATTCCTTCTTCCAGCCCCTTCCCTATCAAAACACACCCCTAGTATCTTCAAGGAATTCATTTCTAGAGACAGACCTCCTACCACCTCATCCCTGTTACTCCATGGGCCGAAATACTGCACACTGCTCTTATTTCTGTTCAGTCTTGCACCTGTGCATTGGTTAAAGACTTCTATCAGCTCCAGTGCGACTAAAAGGCTTCTGTCTGAGCTCAAAGTTAGGACAACATCATCCGCGTAGGCCAACACTTTAGTTTGGAGGCCTCCGCTTCCCGGGATCACTATACCCTCAACCCTTCTATCTCGTCTTATCATCTCCAGTAGTGGCTCTACGTAGACCACATATAAGATTGGGGACAAAGGACAGCCTTGTCTGACACCCTTGCTTACATCAAAGGGTTCACTCATAAAGCCATTTATGTTGACTCTGGTGGAAGCACCTCCATACAGGGCCTTCAGCCAAGAGATGAAACTGCTGCTGACTCCATAACGATCTAACACATCCCATAAGCATTGATGATCCACCCTATCGAATGCCTTTTCTTGGTCAAGACTGGCTATCAACAGACACTGATGTCTGTCTTCTGCCCAAGCAATAGTATCTCTGAGCAGGCCAAGGTTCCAGTGTAGGGACCTACCCGCCACGCCACAGGTCTGATCCGGCTGTATTACTGATGGCAGGACTTTCTTTAACCTATCACACAATATTTTTGCCAAAATTTTGTATTCGACACACAATAATTGGATAGGCCTCCAATTTTCTAGCCTCTTAGGATCCCCTTTCTTAAATAACAGAGACAAAACTCCCTGTGCCATTGTGTCTCCCAAATCTCCACCATCTAGAATTGCTTGAAAGACTTCAAGCAGCGATGAGCCTATCAAATCCCAGAAAGTCAGGTAAAATTCTACCGGGATGCCATCAACCCCCGGAACTTTCCCAGTTTTCATTCTCCGAGTCGCCCCCTCAGCTTCGGCTAGCTCAATGCGTGTCGCTAAAGCCCTATTTTCCTCCGCACTGACCTTCTTCTCAATGTGCTCCAAACCACCAACCCCCTTTACTGACTCCCCCTCCCTCTTATTAAAGTAAGTAGTAAAGTACTTTACGGCTTCATCCAACATTCCATGCGGAGTACTTACCACCTCCCCCTCTGCAGTAAACAAACTCCCGAATGCTCTTTTAACCCGCTTGGCTTTAACTGATTTAAAAAGCAGACCTGAGACCTCTTCTTGTCCATCCAGAAAGCCGATGCCAGCTCTAATTAAAAGCTCTCTGGGTTGTCTAAGGTAAATTTCTCTAAGTCGCGCCTTCAGCTCCTGGGCTTTCGAGAAATTAAAATCTGCACCTTTGTTTGTCTCCTCATACATGTTTTCCAACTCTTTTTGAAGCCTTCTCACTTCAAAGTTCTTTCTTTGGTTTCGGCGCTTACAATACCGAATTGAGATTTGCTTCACCTGCCACTTAACATACTCCCACCATTGAATTAATGACGGCCACTCTTGTTTCTGTCCTAGCCAAAAGGACCATTTGTCTCTAATTAGCTCCTTGTAACCGTCCTCACTCAGCACGGCTGTGTTTAATTTCCAGTAACCTGGACCAAACTTAACCCCCACACCTTCCACCTCCACCACCAGCAGTTCGTGATCGGAAAAATAAAAGGGTATGACCGAGGCTTTAGCAATCGCCAACCCTCGAGACAAGAACACGTAATCCAATCTTTTGGCGGCCCCTGCTGCATTCCTCCAAGTAACTGGGGGAATCAACCCTACTGCTGCGGGCCCTTTAAAACTAAAACTATCAAAAAGGTCAAAATCCCTCAACAATTTGTTAATTTCTAGGGATCCTGCTGTTCTTTTAATTAGATCTTCATTAAAATCACCGGCAATCACTAGTTTTCTATTAGTCACACACCAGGGGACTAAGTCTGCAAAGAAACCCCCCCTTGATGTCCTATCCGCCGGTGCATAAACGACTATAAATCTCATTTTTGTGTTTAAGTATACCCCATCCACCACAAGAATTCTCCCTGGCCGCACAAAGTAAGTTTCTGTAACATCAATGCGGTTATTCCCAAATAATATACCAACCCCAGAAGAGTGTACTCCCCCCACACACCAAAAGGACTTCCCCGATTCCCAATCTTTAGAGAACCGCTTCACATCTGTATCACCACCCAAATGCACTTCCTGTAAAAAACATATATCAAACTTATTTTCACGCAAAATTTTAAACACAGCAATCCTTTTCGACCTATTTTTCAATCCCCTAACATTTACAGTTAGGATTTTGAAGGTCATCTCGACCTCCCATCATCTCTCCCCCCAGGATCCACATCTGGTTCTGCAGAGCTGTCCGTCTCCGAAGAACTTGTGTCACTTGTCCTATAAGGGGTTGAGCCTTCCTCCTCAGAAGTGGACTGCACCACGCTCGGAGCCACCGAAACGCAGCGCAGGTAAGGCGACTCCGGTACTCTTTCTCTTGACAGGTGCCCCTTCTGACCCCAATGCGACACTGCAGCCTCCTCCCGCTCAGGGGAGGACTCCATCACCATGCCTTCCTCTACACCCTCCTCTGCGTGAACGTCCTCCTTGGCCTTCTTCTCCTCCCCCGCAGGCAGCTCTTCTTCGGAATCCTCCCTTGGCCTTTTCTGGACTGCCACATTCCCCTCCAGGTCGAAGTCACCCAGGTCCATCGCCAGGTCATCTTGCGGCAGGTGCTCGAACAGGTCCACGGCTCTAGCCACCTGACCAGCAGGTAAGCTACCGCTGCTGTCCAAACCGGTGTCTGATGCTTCACTCACATCCACCTCTGCTCTCTCTTCACCCTCGATCTCTTTGCCGTCACCTGTTTCGACGTTTTCATTCCTGTTCCCCTCTGTCTTCTCAGTTCCTTTGCCTTCCTCTCTTCTTTCGTCTTCCTCATCTCCTTCTTGCTCCGAGTCAGATTCCACCGGTGCGGCATCTGGGAAGCCTCTCTCTTGTTCCCTGGCCATCTCCGGGTCTCTCCATACGCATTCTCTGTACAGATGGTTTGTATCCCCACACAGAGAGCAAGTTTTCTGGAAACATCTCCCTTTAGTGTGGTCCCGTGCTCCACACCTCGAACAGGAGGTGGCAGTGCAGTCTTTGTCCATGTGGCCGAAGGAACAACACTTTCTGCAGTAGGACGGCTGGTTCTGATAATAAATGTAGCCTTTGCTTTGACCCAGGAAGAAGGCCGACGGGGGGTGCGAAAACCCGTCCGCGCGCCCAACATTCCGCCTGAGGCGCACCTGGTATCTGCGCCTCCCATTCCAGACCCGGAATCTGTCACCAATTATCTGGGGACCTGCCAGGACATCCACATGCATCCACAGGTAAGCAGTAATAATGTCGTCCTCAATGAAGGGGTCATGCATGTTTACAATTATAAATCGCACATCGTCCTGAGCCAGACCCAAAACGTCAAAGTCCCGTAACAGTTCGTCATTCACCATCTCCTCACACATCCCAGAGACTCTCTTGTAAATCTGGTCGCTGTTAAAGGTAGCATCAAAAAAGCCGAAAGGCCTGTTTCCTTGCAGACATTTCACTTCACTCGGTAAAACTTTCAAAATTCCAAACAAAATTTTGCATTCAAACTCATATCTACCCATCATTTCTTTCTCTCTCACCCATTTAAAGCGCAAGGTCCATTTCAGCCGAGGAGCCTGGCTGGCCCACCCGGGGGGGGCCTGGCCCTCGGCCATTGCGGGAAAACAGCCTTCCGACGCTCTTCGCAAAGGTCTTCAAAGTATCCTCCTTGCAAAAAAAAGGCAACTCTCCGGAAAACAGGAACCAGCAACACGAAAATTCCCTCTGGATCCAAACGTCTGCAGGCACTGGTAGCAGTCCAACGATCTCTCCCCTGGTCTTGGCCAAAAGGCCGAGAAGCGATGCCCGACGCCGGCCTTGGGCGGGCGCGCGGGCGTCCGGCTGGCGCGCAGCGGCGCAGGCCGACGCCTCTGGAGCCCGGTCCGCACGCGGCTGCCGGCCGCCCGGACTCCGCTCTCCCCCTCTCTTGCCTGCCTGCTTGCTCGCCTGCCTGCCCGCCAGTCCCGGGCGGGGGCCCTGCTCTTTGATCTCCTGTCAACGGCCCGACAACGACCGCAGCCGCGGGGGGCGCCAGCCGGCCGGCCTCCTTAGCTTAGGCCCCTCCCACCAGCAGCAGCCGTGCCGAGTGAGCTGCAAGCGAAAGCGGACCGTCGGCACCTGCGGGCAGAGGCAAGGGGCAGCGCTCTCTCGGGAGGGACGGGGACACACACACACCTGCCTGCCTGCCGAAAAAAAGAAAGAAAAGGTGTATATACTAAGTTTTTTGGAGGGAAAACGGCCGGCTGTCGAAAGGGGCCCGCCTGCAAGGACGGGGACACACACACACACACACACACACACACACACACACACACACACACACACACAAGCCACGCCTGCCTCCCTGGAAAAAGGAGGAAAAAACTAAGTTTTTTGGAGGGAAAACGCACGGGAGCCGAAAAGGGGGCCGGCCTGCTTGCCGAGAGAGTCGAGGCGCGGGAAAGTGCACGGAGGGAGCACGGGAACGGGGAGGGGGAGAGAGAGAGACACAGAGACACACAGATGGACGAGAGACGAGACCGGAGAGGAAGGAGCTCCGGTCCACCTCGCTTGCTTGCTAGCTACGTCTGTCTTTTCACCGCTGAGAGAAGGTAGTGCACCGTTCCCGGAGGCGCTGCAATACCGGGCCGATGCGTGGAGAGGACGGAGCAAGCTCCTGATCCAGCTCCCTGTTCCAAAAATCCGTTTAATATGTGGTCCCCCGATGGGGGACGTATCAGATATTAAACTGATAAGAACAGATACTACACTTGATCTTAGCCAAAAGGCCGAGAAGCGATGCCCGACGCCGGCCTTGGGCGGGCGCGCGGGCGTCCGGCTGGCGCGCAGCGGCGCAGGCCGACGCCTCTGGAGCCCGGTCCGCACGCGGCTGCCGGCCGCCCGGACTCCGCTCTCCCCCTCTCTTGCCTGCCTGCTTGCTCGCCTGCCTGCCCGCCAGTCCCGGGCGGGGGCCCTGCTCTTTGATCTCCTGTCAACGGCCCGACAACGACCGCAGCCGCGGGGGGCGCCAGCCGGCCGGCCTCCTTAGCTTAGGCCCCTCCCACCAGCAGCAGCCGTGCCGAGTGAGCTGCAAGCGAAAGCGGACCGTCGGCACCTGCGGGCAGAGGCAAGGGGCAGCGCTCTCTCGGGAGGGACGGGGACACACACACACCTGCCTGCCTGCCGAAAAAAAGAAAGAAAAGGTGTATATACTAAGTTTTTTGGAGGGAAAACGGCCGGCTGTCGAAAGGGGCCCGCCTGCAAGGACGGGGACACACACACACACACACACACACACACACACACACACACACACACACACACACACACAAGCCACGCCTGCCTCCCTGGAAAAAGGAGGAAAAAACTAAGTTTTTTGGAGGGAAAACGCACGGGAGCCGAAAAGGGGGCCGGCCTGCTTGCCGAGAGAGTCGAGGCGCGGGAAAGTGCACGGAGGGAGCACGGGAACGGGGAGGGGGAGAGAGAGAGACACAGAGACACACAGATGGACGAGAGACGAGACCGGAGAGGAAGGAGCTCCGGTCCACCTCGCTTGCTTGCTAGCTACGTCTGTCTTTTCACCGCTGAGAGAAGGTAGTGCACCGTTCCCGGAGGCGCTGCAATACCGGGCCGATGCGTGGAGAGGACGGAGCAAGCTCCTGATCCAGCTCCCTGTTCCAAAAATCCGTTTAATATGTGGTCCCCCGATGGGGGACGTATCAGATATTAAACTGATAAGAACAGATACTACACTTGATCTTAGCCAAAAGGCCGAGAAGCGATGCCCGACGCCGGCCTTGGGCGGGCGCGCGGGCGTCCGGCTGGCGCGCAGCGGCGCAGGCCGACGCCTCTGGAGCCCGGTCCGCACGCGGCTGCCGGCCGCCCGGACTCCGCTCTCCCCCTCTCTTGCCTGCCTGCTTGCTCGCCTGCCTGCCCGCCAGTCCCGGGCGGGGGCCCTGCTCTTTGATCTCCTGTCAACGGCCCGACAACGACCGCAGCCGCGGGGGGCGCCAGCCGGCCGGCCTCCTTAGCTTAGGCCCCTCCCACCAGCAGCAGCCGTGCCGAGTGAGCTGCAAGCGAAAGCGGACCGTCGGCACCTGCGGGCAGAGGCAAGGGGCAGCGCTCTCTCGGGAGGGACGGGGACACACACACACCTGCCTGCCTGCCGAAAAAAAGAAAGAAAAGGTGTATATACTAAGTTTTTTGGAGGGAAAACGGCCGGCTGTCGAAAGGGGCCCGCCTGCAAGGACGGGGACACACACACACACACACACACACACACACACACACACACACACACACACACACACACACAGCCACGCCTGCCTCCCTGGAAAAAGGAGGAAAAAACTAAGTTTTTTGGAGGGAAAACGCACGGGAGCCGAAAAGGGGGCCGGCCTGCTTGCCGAGAGAGTCGAGGCGCGGGAAAGTGCACGGAGGGAGCACGGGAACGGGGAGGGGGAGAGAGAGAGACACAGAGACACACAGATGGACGAGAGACGAGACCGGAGAGGAAGGAGCTCCGGTCCCACCTCGCTTGCTTGCTAGCTACGTCTGTCTTTTCACCGCTGAGAGAAGGTAGTGCACCGTTCCCGGAGGCGCTGCAATACCGGGCCGATGCGTGGAGAGGACGGAGCAAGCTCCTGATCCAGCTCCCTGTTCCAAAAATCCGTTTAATATGTGGTCCCCCGATGGGGGACGTATCAGATATTAAACTGATAAGAACAGATACTACACTTGATCTTAGCCAAAAGGCCGAGAAGCGATGCCCGACGCCGGCCTTGGGCGGGCGCGCGGGCGTCCGGCTGGCGCGCAGCGGCGCAGGCCGACGCCTCTGGAGCCCGGTCCGCACGCGGCTGCCGGCCGCCCGGACTCCGCTCTCCCCCTCTCTTGCCTGCCTGCTTGCTCGCCTGCCTGCCCGCCAGTCCCGGGCGGGGGCCCTGCTCTTTGATCTCCTGTCAACGGCCCGACAACGACCGCAGCCGCGGGGGGCGCCAGCCGGCCGGCCTCCTTAGCTTAGGCCCCTCCCACCAGCAGCAGCCGTGCCGAGTGAGCTGCAAGCGAAAGCGGACCGTCGGCACCTGCGGGCAGAGGCAAGGGGCAGCGCTCTCTCGGGAGGGACGGGGACACACACACACCTGCCTGCCTGCCGAAAAAAAGAAAGAAAAGGTGTATATACTAAGTTTTTTGGAGGGAAAACGGCCGGCTGTCGAAAGGGGCCCGCCTGCAAGGACGGGGACACACACACACACACACACACACACACACACACACACACACACACACACACACACACAAGCCACGCCTGCCTCCCTGGAAAAAGGAGGAAAAAACTAAGTTTTTTGGAGGGAAAACGCACGGGAGCCGAAAAGGGGGCCGGCCTGCTTGCCGAGAGAGTCGAGGCGCGGGAAAGTGCACGGAGGGAGCACGGGAACGGGGAGGGGGAGAGAGAGAGACACAGAGACACACAGATGGACGAGAGACGAGACCGGAGAGGAAGGAGCTCCGGTCCACCTCGCTTGCTTGCTAGCTACGTCTGTCTTTTCACCGCTGAGAGAAGGTAGTGCACCGTTCCCGGAGGCGCTGCAATACCGGGCCGATGCGTGGAGAGGACGGAGCAAGCTCCTGATCCAGCTCCCTGTTCCAAAAATCCGTTTAATATGTGGTCCCCCGATGGGGGACGTATCAGATATTAAACTGATAAGAACAGATACTACACTTGATCTTAGCCAAAAGGCCGAGAAGCGATGCCCGACGCCGGCCTTGGGCGGGCGCGCGGGCGTCCGGCTGGCGCGCAGCGGCGCAGGCCGACGCCTCTGGAGCCCGGTCCGCACGCGGCTGCCGGCCGCCCGGACTCCGCTCTCCCCCTCTCTTGCCTGCCTGCTTGCTCGCCTGCCTGCCCGCCAGTCCCGGGCGGGGGCCCTGCTCTTTGATCTCCTGTCAACGGCCCGACAACGACCGCAGCCGCGGGGGGCGCCAGCCGGCCGGCCTCCTTAGCTTAGGCCCCTCCCACCAGCAGCAGCCGTGCCGAGTGAGCTGCAAGCGAAAGCGGACCGTCGGCACCTGCGGGCAGAGGCAAGGGGCAGCGCTCTCTCGGGAGGGACGGGGACACACACACACCTGCCTGCCTGCCGAAAAAAAGAAAGAAAAGGTGTATATACTAAGTTTTTTGGAGGGAAAACGGCCGGCTGTCGAAAGGGGCCCGCCTGCAAGGACGGGGACACACACACACACACACACACACACACACACACACACACACACACACACACACACACACAAGCCACGCCTGCCTCCCTGGAAAAAGGAGGAAAAAACTAAGTTTTTTGGAGGGAAAACGCACGGGAGCCGAAAAGGGGGCCGGCCTGCTTGCCGAGAGAGTCGAGGCGCGGGAAAGTGCACGGAGGGAGCACGGGAACGGGGAGGGGGAGAGAGAGAGACACAGAGACACACAGATGGACGAGAGACGAGACCGGAGAGGAAGGAGCTCCGGTCCACCTCGCTTGCTTGCTAGCTACGTCTGTCTTTTCACCGCTGAGAGAAGGTAGTGCACCGTTCCCGGAGGCGCTGCAATACCGGGCCGATGCGTGGAGAGGACGGAGCAAGCTCCTGATCCAGCTCCCTGTTCCAAAAATCCGTTTAATATGTGGTCCCCCGATGGGGGACGTATCAGATATTAAACTGATAAGAACAGATACTACACTTGATCTTAGCCAAAAGGCCGAGAAGCGATGCCCGACGCCGGCCTTGGGCGGGCGCGCGGGCGTCCGGCTGGCGCGCAGCGGCGCAGGCCGACGCCTCTGGAGCCCGGTCCGCACGCGGCTGCCGGCCGCCCGGACTCCGCTCTCCCCCTCTCTTGCCTGCCTGCTTGCTCGCCTGCCTGCCCGCCAGTCCCGGGCGGGGGCCCTGCTCTTTGATCTCCTGTCAACGGCCCGACAACGACCGCAGCCGCGGGGGGCGCCAGCCGGCCGGCCTCCTTAGCTTAGGCCCCTCCCACCAGCAGCAGCCGTGCCGAGTGAGCTGCAAGCGAAAGCGGACCGTCGGCACCTGCGGGCAGAGGCAAGGGGCAGCGCTCTCTCGGGAGGGACGGGGACACACACACACCTGCCTGCCTGCCGAAAAAAAGAAAGAAAAGGTGTATATACTAAGTTTTTTGGAGGGAAAACGGCCGCGGCTGTCGAAAGGGGCCCGCCTGCAAGGACGGGGACACACACACACACACACACACACACACACACACACACACACACACACACACACACACAAGCCACGCCTGCCTCCCTGGAAAAAGGAGGAAAAAACTAAGTTTTTTGGAGGGAAAACGCACGGGAGCCGAAAAGGGGGCCGGCCTGCTTGCCGAGAGAGTCGAGGCGCGGGAAAGTGCACGGAGGGAGCACGGGAACGGGGAGGGGGAGAGAGAGAGACACAGAGACACACAGATGGACGAGAGACGAGACCGGAGAGGAAGGAGCTCCGGTCCACCTCGCTTGCTTGCTAGCTACGTCTGTCTTTTCACCGCTGAGAGAAGGTAGTGCACCGTTCCCGGAGGCGCTGCAATACCGGGCCGATGCGTGGAGAGGACGGAGCAAGCTCCTGATCCAGCTCCCTGTTCCAAAAATCCGTTTAATATGTGGTCCCCCGATGGGGGACGTATCAGATATTAAACTGATAAGAACAGATACTACACTTGATCTTAGCCAAAAGGCCGAGAAGCGATGCCCGACGCCGGCCTTGGGCGGGCGCGCGGGCGTCCGGCTGGCGCGCAGCGGCGCAGGCCGACGCCTCTGGAGCCCGGTCCGCACGCGGCTGCCGGCCGCCCGGACTCCGCTCTCCCCCTCTCTTGCCTGCCTGCTTGCTCGCCTGCCTGCCCGCCAGTCCCGGGCGGGGGCCCTGCTCTTTGATCTCCTGTCAACGGCCCGACAACGACCGCAGCCGCGGGGGGCGCCAGCCGGCCGGCCTCCTTAGCTTAGGCCCCTCCCACCAGCAGCAGCCGTGCCGAGTGAGCTGCAAGCGAAAGCGGACCGTCGGCACCTGCGGGCAGAGGCAAGGGGCAGCGCTCTCTCGGGAGGGACGGGGACACACACACACCTGCCTGCCTGCCGAAAAAAAGAAAGAAAAGGTGTATATACTAAGTTTTTTGGAGGGAAAACGGCCGGCTGTCGAAAGGGGCCCGCCTGCAAGGACGGGGACACACACACACACACACACACACACACACACACACACACACACACACACACACACACAAGCCACGCCTGCCTCCCTGGAAAAAGGAGGAAAAAACTAAGTTTTTTGGAGGGAAAACGCACGGGAGCCGAAAAGGGGGCCGGCCTGCTTGCCGAGAGAGTCGAGGCGCGGGAAAGTGCACGGAGGGAGCACGGGAACGGGGAGGGGGAGAGAGAGAGACACAGAGACACACAGATGGACGAGAGACGAGACCGGAGAGGAAGGAGCTCCGGTCCACCTCGCTTGCTTGCTAGCTACGTCTGTCTTTTCACCGCTGAGAGAAGGTAGTGCACCGTTCCCGGAGGCGCTGCAATACCGGGCCGATGCGTGGAGAGGACGGAGCAAGCTCCTGATCCAGCTCCCTGTTCCAAAAATCCGTTTAATATGTGGTCCCCCGATGGGGGACGTATCAGATATTAAACTGATAAGAACAGATACTACACTTGATCTTAGCCAAAAGGCCGAGAAGCGATGCCCGACGCCGGCCTTGGGCGGGCGCGCGGGCGTCCGGCTGGCGCGCAGCGGCGCAGGCCGACGCCTCTGGAGCCCGGTCCGCACGCGGCTGCCGGCCGCCCGGACTCCGCTCTCCCCCTCTCTTGCCTGCCTGCTTGCTCGCCTGCCTGCCCGCCAGTCCCGGGCGGGGGCCCTGCTCTTTGATCTCCTGTCAACGGCCCGACAACGACCGCAGCCGCGGGGGGCGCCAGCCGGCCGGCCTCCTTAGCTTAGGCCCCTCCCACCAGCAGCAGCCGTGCCGAGTGAGCTGCAAGCGAAAGCGGACCGTCGGCACCTGCGGGCAGAGGCAAGGGGCAGCGCTCTCTCGGGAGGGACGGGGACACACACACACCTGCCTGCCTGCCGAAAAAAAGAAAGAAAAGGTGTATATACTAAGTTTTTTGGAGGGAAAACGGCCGGCTGTCGAAAGGGGCCCGCCTGCAAGGACGGGGACACACACACACACACACACACACACACACACACACACACACACACACACACACACACACAAGCCACGCCTGCCTCCCTGGAAAAAGGAGGAAAAAACTAAGTTTTTTGGAGGGAAAACGCACGGGAGCCGAAAAGGGGGCCGGCCTGCTTGCCGAGAGAGTCGAGGCGCGGGAAAGTGCACGGAGGGAGCACGGGAACGGGGAGGGGGAGAGAGAGAGACACAGAGACACACAGATGGACGAGAGACGAGACCGGAGAGGAAGGAGCTCCGGTCCACCTCGCTTGCTTGCTAGCTACGTCTGTCTTTTCACCGCTGAGAGAAGGTAGTGCACCGTTCCCGGAGGCGCTGCAATACCGGGCCGATGCGTGGAGAGGACGGAGCAAGCTCCTGATCCAGCTCCCTGTTCCAAAAATCCGTTTAATATGTGGTCCCCCGATGGGGGACGTATCAGATATTAAACTGATAAGAACAGATTTTTTTTTTTTTTTATATTTTTATTAGAAAAAAGTACGTTAACAAATCATAAAACAGTCCCACACCAACACCCCCCTAATGTCCCGTGCACAAATCCTTCCAGCGCTCTTTTGCTGCAGCAAACCCCCATCTGTGAATGTCCCACTGGACCCTCCTGGCCACCTCCTCCTTCACCCTCCGCAGGATCCCAAAAGCAGGCTTCTCCACGCCGTGCTTCACCAGGTCTGTCCGGGCATCCCAGATGAAGGCCTTGACCAGGCTGACCAGTAGCCACAGCAGGAACTTCCGGTTCCGGCCCCGGATGCCGGCGATCCCTTTCAGGACGGACGCTTGCGTGATGGGGGAATCGGGGCTTACCTGTGCAAAGAGGGTCCCGCACGATCTCCACACCCTCTGGGCGAAGGCACACTCCCAGAAGACGTGACCCACCGTCTCTTCGCCCGCGCAGCCGTGTCGCGGGCACAGGCTCTGTCTGGAGAGCCCGTGCGCATGCATGACGGCCCTGACCGTCAGCCGACCCCACACGCAGAGCCAGTTCAGGTCCTTCAGCTTGTTATCCAGCCCCTCCGGCTGGACCCGCTGCCAGATGATCCGGGACACACCCGGGATCGCCGGCCGTTCTTCCGCCTTCACCATCCTGTACATGGTCCTGTGATTCAAACAGTTCGTCCCTTCCTTGATCCCCGGGTGTGCCCGCAGCCACCGCACTGCGTGGCGGTAGTGCAGCGGGAGCCGCTCTGCTTTGGGGGTCGTGTTGGTCCAGACCGTCAGGTGCCGCATGCTCGCCGCCAGCCAGAGACTGACAAACCGGCTGCACAGGTGGGCCGGGTTGTCGTGCAGGACCGTGCACAGGCTCGCTATGAAGGCGCAGTCCAACTTCGCCGGGAAGTCCAAGATCCCCCGACCCCCATCGGCCAGGGGTCTGTACATATCACACCTCTTCACCCGTTCGTAGGTGTGACCCCAGACGAAGTTGAAGATGCTCCTCACCAGATCTCTCCGCTTCCGGACCGGCAGGGGGTACACTACCGCCAGGTGGAGAAGCAGAGGCAGGACTTCCGCCTTCAGTACCAGCGCCTTCCCGATCCAGGTTAGCGATCGTTGCTGCCACAGGCCTAGCTTCCGGTTGACTTTCCGGAACCCGGCCTCCCAGTTGACACCTCCAGGATCTGTGGAGTGAAAGCTCACCCCCAGGATCTTCAGCGGCCCAGTCGTCCGTGACAGACCGCCAAAGTCCCGCGGCTCGCTCGGCCAGGTCCCGAAGACCTTCACTAAGCTCTTGGCCCTGTTCAGTCGGGCGCCGGTACCTCTTGAGAAATCCTCGACAATGCTGAGCGCCCTCCCCAGGCCGCCTTCAGAGCCCAGGAAGAGCGTGACGTCGTCTGCATATGCCGCGATCTTCGCCATCTGCCCTCCTCCACCTGGCACCAGGATCCCATCCACTCCCGGATCCCTCCTGAGCTGGTCCAGGAGGATCTCTAGGAAAAGCACATACAGCAGGGGCGAGAGAGGACAGCCCTGTCGCACACCACACCGCACTGGAATATGCCCGCCCAACGCTCCGTTGACGCATACCCGGGATGCCACCCCGTTGTACAAGGTCCGGACCCACCTGACAAACCCGTCCGGCAGACCCTTCCTCTCCAGGAGTGCCCACAGAATCTCGTGATGGACCCGGTCAAAGGCCTTGGTCTGGTCGAGGCTCACCAGCAGGAGCGGCAGGCCTCTATCTTCCACCCACGCGATGACGTCGCGGATCAGCTGCAGGGTCCAGCTGATCTTGCGGCCTGCCACACCACACGTCTGGTCAGCCTGCACCAAGGCCGGCATCACTGTTCTCAGGCGACCGCCCAGCACCCTGGCCAAGATCTTATAGTCAGTGCACAGGAGCTGGATTGGCCGCCAATTCCCCAGGTCTGCCTTGTCACCTCCCTTATGGACGAGGGAGATGACACCGATCTTCATGGTGGCACCGAGCCCATCACGATCCAGCACCTCGTTGAATACCTGCACCAAGAGCGGCTCCAGCTGGTCAAAAAAGGTGAGGTAAAACTCGGTCGGTAGACCGTCTATGCCAGGGACAGTGCCCTTCTTCATCCCCATCAGGGCAGATCGGATCTCTGCCCCTGACACTGCCCCGCCCAGAGCAGCGGGGTCGTCTACCGCCGGCTCCACTCCGTCCAGGAGCCTGCTCCTGATACCGGCGTCGGTCTCCTTCTCAGCAAACAGGGTGCTGTAATATTCTGTGGCACACTCCAACATCCCGGGTATGGAAGTGGCTACAGACCCGTCCGTCCTCCGAACGCCGTCAAAGAAGCCTCGCTCTTGTTGCCTCCTCACGGCGCCGAAGAACTGGGACGAGCAGCTTTCGTCATTCTCCCTCCAGACTCCACGGAGCCTGAAAAGAAAGTCCTTAGCCCACTGCAGCCACTTACCCCTAAGCAGGCTCTTGATGTGGGCGATCTTCTCCCCCTCGTAAGCGCCCCCTTGGTTCAGCTGCGCATACAGTGCCTCGAGCTCCTCCTGGAGCTTGGTGCACTGGCGGTCCTCCAAACTGCGGCGGATCCTGCAGTACTTCTTCGTCACCACCGCGATGGTGCGCTTGCAGGACTCCCACCAGTGCACCGCCGAACTGAAGGCGTCCCTCCTCTCCGCACATGCCCGCAGCACTGTAGCGATCTTCCTCTGGTATCTCGCCTCCTGCAGGACTTGCCTGTTCAGCTTCCAGTATCCGGCCTGGAAACGAGGGTCCTCAACACCAAAGGAAGCCGTCAGCATGTGATGGTCGGAAAACCAAGTAGGGGTCGCTTGCCTGCTTAGGGTCGTCCAGTTCGCCGAAGTGAAGACATAATCCAGCCGCCTGAAGGTCCCCCTTCCGTTGTCCCAGGTGTGATGTGCGACATTCTGAAATCCGTCCCGCAGGCCAAAATCTGCAATCAGAGACCGTAACCCATGGGCACCCTCACCTTGTGAGTCCCCCAGGTCGATGTTAAAATCCCCGCCGATGATCAGCTCTCTGTTTGTGTACAGCAGGGGCTCCAGATCTTTCAGGAAGGAGCCCTGCTGCCGCCGGTCCGCCGGGACATACACACCGATCAGCCGGGTCCGCACCCCGTGCCGGGTCCCGTCGACCACCAGCAGGCGCCCGGGGACCACAGAGCTGACCACCTGTGCCGCAAACCCTGGGGAACCACACAGGATGCCCACGCCAGAGGAGTTCACCCCCCCAACGCTCCACCACGAGGGCCCCTTTGTCCACTCCTTCTGGTAAGCGAGCACATCGTCGTGGTCTTTCAGATGGGTCTCCTGCAAAAAGCAAATATCCAAAAGCCTTTGGGACAAATATCGGAAAACTCCAGCTCGTTTCTCCCGGTTCCGCAGACCCCTCACATTAGCCGTGGCCACTGTGAAGGTCATGGCTGCTCCGGGGGGCTGTCACTCTCCATACCGTCGCTGGAGCTAGAGCTGGGTGGATGCTCTGCCCCTGCTGCACTGACCGAACTGTCGGTGTCTGTCCCCTCGATGTAGGTGACCGAAGGGACTGGGCTCACGCCCACCTCCATGTCAGAGACGGGGTCGGGCCCGGGATCGAGAACAAATCCGGGGCTGAGACCGAGGCCGGGGTCGGGGCCCCGGTCAGGGTGGGGGTCGGGGTCGGGGTCGGGGGGAGGGGGGTCGGGAGAGGGGTTGGGGCTGGAGCCCGGGTCAGGGTCAGGCCGGCGCGAGTACTCGCGGTCCGGGGTGTCGACCTGGCACGTCACCACAGGGCTCCCCTCACCTGAAAGGCACTGCGCCACAGAGAAGGGGCCCCGTGCCACGACTCTGTCTCCCTGCCCAGGGGGGAGGGAGCCTGCGGTGTCCCCCAGCTCCTGGCCGTCCTGCGTTGACGCTGGCGCTGCCCCCTCCTCCATCTCCTCCTGGTCTGCCATCGCCTCCCGGTCTGCCATCACCTCCTGCTCTGGCGCCGTCACCAGAGCTGCTACCGTCTCCGGGACGAGCTCCGCCTCCCCGTAGTACTCCCTGGATGTCTTCTTCTTCTTGTCGCCCGTCTCCATCTGTCCCTTGCCAGCCTGCGACCGCTTCCTAGGCTTCTTCCTCAACACGGGCATGTGGTGCATCTCCTCCTCCTCCTCACCTGCCCCCCGCGCTGCGGTTGGTCCTGCGTCTGCTCGGGCGGGGGGGGCCTTCACCACATCCGCCCAGCTCCCGACCACCCCGTCTTCGGCCCGAGATGGTCCCTCCTGCGGGTCGTCGCCGTCCTCCTCATGCTGCCTCCCCTTCCCCTTCCCCTTCCCCTTCCGTCTCGGCCGCACCACCACCGTCCATCCGGCATCCTTCCCGGCTCCCCCAGGGACCGCTCCACCACCATCCTGATGTTCGTCCTCGGTGTCCCCAGCCTCACTGCCTTCCGACTCCGTTTCTCCCACCGCCAGGCCGGATCCGTCATGGACAGCTCTGGCATACTCGGCGTTCCTAAGGAGGCAGTTGCGATACAAATGTCCAGTGTTGCCACACAAGGAACACTCTTTAACGGGACAATTCCGGGCCTGATGACCCCGCCGGTGGCACTTCCCACACTCCGCCGCGTTGCACTCGGCCTCCCGGTGCCCGGACTCCCGACACTTCCGACAGAACGGCGGCTGATTCCCGTAGAACAAGTACCCCCTACCTGGACCAATGGCGAAAGTGGCAGGCGGGTGGGCGAAACCGTCCTTACTTCTGTCGTCTGGCCTCAGCTCAACGTGATACTGCCTCTTCCCGGTCCAGACCTTGTAGGGGTCCATGATGATACGAGGGGGGTCCAACACGTCGACGTAACGACGGAGGAAGGTCGTGACGTCACTATCGGGAACAAAGGGGTCAAACATGTGCAGAATCACTGACCTTTCATTGTTGCTCTGGAGCCCCAGACACACGTAATTCTCCAGCCTGCCACTTTCCTTAGCCTTCATGATCTTCTCGGAAGCGCCACGATGTCCTTTCTCCTCCACGAACGAGAGATCCATATAGCGCTGCGCCCGATTCCCCTGCAAGCACTTGATATCCGCCACGTCCAAACCCAGGATCCCAAAAAGGATCTCCTCTTCGAAGACGTCCCTCCCCGGCATCTCTCCATCCGGCTTCCAGATGAAGCGGATGGTCTTCCGGATCTTGGGACCCTCCTCAGCCGTCCTCGCCGCCCCGGGATCCGCAGCCATCGTTCCGCAGCCTTTGCGGCTGCCGAAGCAGCCTTCTCACCAAAACCGAAGTCTTCTGGTGTCCAAGCGTCCAATCCAGGAAACGAAAATCCGAAGCGCAGTCCGGGCCAATCCAAAGTCCAAATCCGGCAAATCCAGCAGCGTAGTCTCCTCCAGGCGGTGTCCTCTCCGGTCTTCTCTCCCCGGTCTTTTGGTGTTACCTCAGCCGCGGGCCTGCCACGTACTAAGGATCGCAGCCAAAAGGCCGAGAAGCGATGCCCGACGCCGGCCTTGGGCGGGCGCGCGGGCGTCCGGCTGGCGCGCAGCGGCGCAGGCCGACGCCTCTGGAGCCCGGTCCGCACGCGGCTGCCGGCCGCCCGGACTCCGCTCTCCCCCTCTCTTGCCTGCCTGCTTGCTCGCCTGCCTGCCCGCCAGTCCCGGGCGGGGGCCCTGCTCTTTGATCTCCTGTCAACGGCCCGACAACGACCGCAGCCGCGGGGGGCGCCAGCCGGCCGGCCTCCTTAGCTTAGGCCCCTCCCACCAGCAGCAGCCGTGCCGAGTGAGCTGCAAGCGAAAGCGGACCGTCGGCACCTGCGGGCAGAGGCAAGGGGCAGCGCTCTCTCGGGAGGGACGGGGACACACACACACCTGCCTGCCTGCCGAAAAAAAGAAAGAAAAGGTGTATATACTAAGTTTTTTGGAGGGAAAACGGCCGGCTGTCGAAAGGGGCCCGCCTGCAAGGACGGGGACACACACACACACACACACACACACACACACACACACACACACACACACACACACACACAAGCCACGCCTGCCTCCCTGGAAAAAGGAGGAAAAAACTAAGTTTTTTGGAGGGAAAACGCACGGGAGCCGAAAAGGGGGCCGGCCTGCTTGCCGAGAGAGTCGAGGCGCGGGAAAGTGCACGGAGGGAGCACGGGAACGGGGAGGGGGAGAGAGAGAGACACAGAGACACACAGATGGACGAGAGACGAGACCGGAGAGGAAGGAGCTCCGGTCCACCTCGCTTGCTTGCTAGCTACGTCTGTCTTTTCACCGCTGAGAGAAGGTAGTGCACCGTTCCCGGAGGCGCTGCAATACCGGGCCGATGCGTGGAGAGGACGGAGCAAGCTCCTGATCCAGCTCCCTGTTCCAAAAATCCGTTTAATATGTGGTCCCCCGATGGGGGACGTATCAGATATTAAACTGATAAGAACAGATACTACACTTGATCTTAGCCAAAAGGCCGAGAAGCGATGCCCGACGCCGGCCTTGGGCGGGCGCGCGGGCGTCCGGCTGGCGCGCAGCGGCGCAGGCCGACGCCTCTGGAGCCCGGTCCGCACGCGGCTGCCGGCCGCCCGGACTCCGCTCTCCCCCTCTCTTGCCTGCCTGCTTGCTCGCCTGCCTGCCCGCCAGTCCCGGGCGGGGGCCCTGCTCTTTGATCTCCTGTCAACGGCCCGACAACGACCGCAGCCGCGGGGGGCGCCAGCCGGCCGGCCTCCTTAGCTTAGGCCCCTCCCACCAGCAGCAGCCGTGCCGAGTGAGCTGCAAGCGAAAGCGGACCGTCGGCACCTGCGGGCAGAGGCAAGGGGCAGCGCTCTCTCGGGAGGGACGGGGACACACACACACCTGCCTGCCTGCCGAAAAAAAGAAAGAAAAGGTGTATATACTAAGTTTTTTGGAGGGAAAACGGCCGGCTGTCGAAAGGGGCCCGCCTGCAAGGACGGGGACACACACACACACACACACACACACACACACACACACACACACACACACACACACACAAGCCACGCCTGCCTCCCTGGAAAAAGGAGGAAAAAACTAAGTTTTTTGGAGGGAAAACGCACGGGAGCCGAAAAGGGGGCCGGCCTGCTTGCCGAGAGAGTCGAGGCGCGGGAAAGTGCACGGAGGGAGCACGGGAACGGGGAGGGGGAGAGAGAGAGACACAGAGACACACAGATGGACGAGAGACGAGACCGGAGAGGAAGGAGCTCCGGTCCACCTCGCTTGCTTGCTAGCTACGTCTGTCTTTTCACCGCTGAGAGAAGGTAGTGCACCGTTCCCGGAGGCGCTGCAATACCGGGCCGATGCGTGGAGAGGACGGAGCAAGCTCCTGATCCAGCTCCCTGTTCCAAAAATCCGTTTAATATGTGGTCCCCCGATGGGGGACGTATCAGATATTAAACTGATAAGAACAGATACTACACTTGATCTTAGCCAAAAGGCCGAGAAGCGATGCCCGACGCCGGCCTTGGGCGGGCGCGCGGGCGTCCGGCTGGCGCGCAGCGGCGCAGGCCGACGCCTCTGGAGCCCGGTCCGCACGCGGCTGCCGGCCGCCCGGACTCCGCTCTCCCCCTCTCTTGCCTGCCTGCTTGCTCGCCTGCCTGCCCGCCAGTCCCGGGCGGGGGCCCTGCTCTTTGATCTCCTGTCAACGGCCCGACAACGACCGCAGCCGCGGGGGGCGCCAGCCGGCCGGCCTCCTTAGCTTAGGCCCCTCCCACCAGCAGCAGCCGTGCCGAGTGAGCTGCAAGCGAAAGCGGACCGTCGGCACCTGCGGGCAGAGGCAAGGGGCAGCGCTCTCTCGGGAGGGACGGGGACACACACACACCTGCCTGCCTGCCGAAAAAAAGAAAGAAAAGGTGTATATACTAAGTTTTTTGGAGGGAAAACGGCCGGCTGTCGAAAGGGGCCCGCCTGCAAGGACGGGGACACACACACACACACACACACACACACACACACACACACACACACACACACACACAAGCCACGCCTGCCTCCCTGGAAAAAGGAGGAAAAAACTAAGTTTTTTGGAGGGAAAACGCACGGGAGCCGAAAAGGGGGCCGGCCTGCTTGCCGAGAGAGTCGAGGCGCGGGAAAGTGCACGGAGGGAGCACGGGAACGGGGAGGGGGAGAGAGAGAGACACAGAGACACACAGATGGACGAGAGACGAGACCGGAGAGGAAGGAGCTCCGGTCCACCTCGCTTGCTTGCTAGCTACGTCTGTCTTTTCACCGCTGAGAGAAGGTAGTGCACCGTTCCCGGAGGCGCTGCAATACCGGGCCGATGCGTGGAGAGGACGGAGCAAGCTCCTGATCCAGCTCCCTGTTCCAAAAATCCGTTTAATATGTGGTCCCCCGATGGGGGACGTATCAGATATTAAACTGATAAGAACAGATACTACACTTGATCTTAGCCAAAAGGCCGAGAAGCGATGCCCGACGCCGGCCTTGGGCGGGCGCGCGGGCGTCCGGCTGGCGCGCAGCGGCGCAGGCCGACGCCTCTGGAGCCCGGTCCGCACGCGGCTGCCGGCCGCCCGGACTCCGCTCTCCCCCTCTCTTGCCTGCCTGCTTGCTCGCCTGCCTGCCCGCCAGTCCCGGGCGGGGGCCCTGCTCTTTGATCTCCTGTCAACGGCCCGACAACGACCGCAGCCGCGGGGGGCGCCAGCCGGCCGGCCTCCTTAGCTTAGGCCCCTCCCACCAGCAGCAGCCGTGCCGAGTGAGCTGCAAGCGAAAGCGGACCGTCGGCACCTGCGGGCAGAGGCAAGGGGCAGCGCTCTCTCGGGAGGGACGGGGACACACACACACCTGCCTGCCTGCCGAAAAAAAGAAAGAAAAGGTGTATATACTAAGTTTTTTGGAGGGAAAACGGCCGGCTGTCGAAAGGGGCCCGCCTGCAAGGACGGGGACACACACACACACACACACACACACACACACACACACACACACACACACACACACACAAGCCACGCCTGCCTCCCTGGAAAAAGGAGGAAAAAACTAAGTTTTTTGGAGGGAAAACGCACGGGAGCCGAAAAGGGGGCCGGCCTGCTTGCCGAGAGAGTCGAGGCGCGGGAAAGTGCACGGAGGGAGCACGGGAACGGGGAGGGGGAGAGAGAGAGACACAGAGACACACAGATGGACGAGAGACGAGACCGGAGAGGAAGGAGCTCCGGTCCACCTCGCTTGCTTGCTAGCTACGTCTGTCTTTTCACCGCTGAGAGAAGGTAGTGCACCGTTCCCGGAGGCGCTGCAATACCGGGCCGATGCGTGGAGAGGACGGAGCAAGCTCCTGATCCAGCTCCCTGTTCCAAAAATCCGTTTAATATGTGGTCCCCCGATGGGGGACGTATCAGATATTAAACTGATAAGAACAGATACTACACTTGATCTTAGCCAAAAGGCCGAGAAGCGATGCCCGACGCCGGCCTTGGGCGGGCGCGCGGGCGTCCGGCTGGCGCGCAGCGGCGCAGGCCGACGCCTCTGGAGCCCGGTCCGCACGCGGCTGCCGGCCGCCCGGACTCCGCTCTCCCCCTCTCTTGCCTGCCTGCTTGCTCGCCTGCCTGCCCGCCAGTCCCGGGCGGGGGCCCTGCTCTTTGATCTCCTGTCAACGGCCCGACAACGACCGCAGCCGCGGGGGGCGCCAGCCGGCCGGCCTCCTTAGCTTAGGCCCCTCCCACCAGCAGCAGCCGTGCCGAGTGAGCTGCAAGCGAAAGCGGACCGTCGGCACCTGCGGGCAGAGGCAAGGGGCAGCGCTCTCTCGGGAGGGACGGGGACACACACACACCTGCCTGCCTGCCGAAAAAAAGAAAGAAAAGGTGTATATACTAAGTTTTTTGGAGGGAAAACGGCCGGCTGTCGAAAGGGGCCCGCCTGCAAGGACGGGGACACACACACACACACACACACACACACACACACACACACACACACACACACACACACAGCCACGCCTGCCTCCCTGGAAAAAGGAGGAAAAAACTAAGTTTTTTGGAGGGAAAACGCACGGGAGCCGAAAAGGGGGCCGGCCTGCTTGCCGAGAGAGTCGAGGCGCGGGAAAGTGCACGGAGGGAGCACGGGAACGGGGAGGGGGAGAGAGAGAGACACAGAGACACACAGATGGACGAGAGACGAGACCGGAGAGGAAGGAGCTCCGGTCCACCTCGCTTGCTTGCTAGCTACGTCTGTCTTTTCACCGCTGAGAGAAGGTAGTGCACCGTTCCCGGAGGCGCTGCAATACCGGGCCGATGCGTGGAGAGGACGGAGCAAGCTCCTGATCCAGCTCCCTGTTCCAAAAATCCGTTTAATATGTGGTCCCCCGATGGGGGACGTATCAGATATTAAACTGATAAGAACAGATACTACACTTGATCTTAGCCAAAAGGCCGAGAAGCGATGCCCGACGCCGGCCTTGGGCGGGCGCGCGGGCGTCCGGCTGGCGCGCAGCGGCGCAGGCCGACGCCTCTGGAGCCCGGTCCGCACGCGGCTGCCGGCCGCCCGGACTCCGCTCTCCCCCTCTCTTGCCTGCCTGCTTGCTCGCCTGCCTGCCCGCCAGTCCCGGGCGGGGGCCCTGCTCTTTGATCTCCTGTCAACGGCCCGACAACGACCGCAGCCGCGGGGGGCGCCAGCCGGCCGGCCTCCTTAGCTTAGGCCCCTCCCACCAGCAGCAGCCGTGCCGAGTGAGCTGCAAGCGAAAGCGGACCGTCGGCACCTGCGGGCAGAGGCAAGGGGCAGCGCTCTCTCGGGAGGGACGGGGACACACACACACCTGCCTGCCTGCCGAAAAAAAGAAAGAAAAGGTGTATATACTAAGTTTTTTGGAGGGAAAACGGCCGGCTGTCGAAAGGGGCCCGCCTGCAAGGACGGGGACACACACACACACACACACACACACACACACACACACACACACACACACACACACACAAGCCACGCCTGCCTCCCTGGAAAAAGGAGGAAAAAACTAAGTTTTTTGGAGGGAAAACGCACGGGAGCCGAAAAGGGGGCCGGCCTGCTTGCCGAGAGAGTCGAGGCGCGGGAAAGTGCACGGAGGGAGCACGGGAACGGGGAGGGGGAGAGAGAGAGACACAGAGACACACAGATGGACGAGAGACGAGACCGGAGAGGAAGGAGCTCCGGTCCACCTCGCTTGCTTGCTAGCTACGTCTGTCTTTTCACCGCTGAGAGAAGGTAGTGCACCGTTCCCGGAGGCGCTGCAATACCGGGCCGATGCGTGGAGAGGACGGAGCAAGCTCCTGATCCAGCTCCCTGTTCCAAAAATCCGTTTAATATGTGGTCCCCCGATGGGGGACGTATCAGATATTAAACTGATAAGAACAGATACTACACTTGATCTTAGCCAAAAGGCCGAGAAGCGATGCCCGACGCCGGCCTTGGGCGGGCGCGCGGGCGTCCGGCTGGCGCGCAGCGGCGCAGGCCGACGCCTCTGGAGCCCGGTCCGCACGCGGCTGCCGGCCGCCCGGACTCCGCTCTCCCCCTCTCTTGCCTGCCTGCTTGCTCGCCTGCCTGCCCGCCAGTCCCGGGCGGGGGCCCTGCTCTTTGATCTCCTGTCAACGGCCCGACAACGACCGCAGCCGCGGGGGGCGCCAGCCGGCCGGCCTCCTTAGCTTAGGCCCCTCCCACCAGCAGCAGCCGTGCCGAGTGAGCTGCAAGCGAAAGCGGACCGTCGGCACCTGCGGGCAGAGGCAAGGGGCAGCGCTCTCTCGGGAGGGACGGGGACACACACACACCTGCCTGCCTGCCGAAAAAAAGAAAGAAAAGGTGTATATACTAAGTTTTTTGGAGGGAAAACGGCCGGCTGTCGAAAGGGGCCCGCCTGCAAGGACGGGGACACACACACACACACACACACACACACACACACACACACACACACACACACACACACACAAGCCACGCCTGCCTCCCTGGAAAAAGGAGGAAAAAACTAAGTTTTTTGGAGGGAAAACGCACGGGAGCCGAAAAGGGGGCCGGCCTGCTTGCCGAGAGAGTCGAGGCGCGGGAAAGTGCACGGAGGGAGCACGGGAACGGGGAGGGGGAGAGAGAGAGACACAGAGACACACAGATGGACGAGAGACGAGACCGGAGAGGAAGGAGCTCCGGTCCACCTCGCTTGCTTGCTAGCTACGTCTGTCTTTTCACCGCTGAGAGAAGGTAGTGCACCGTTCCCGGAGGCGCTGCAATACCGGGCCGATGCGTGGAGAGGACGGAGCAAGCTCCTGATCCAGCTCCCTGTTCCAAAAATCCGTTTAATATGTGGTCCCCCGATGGGGGACGTATCAGATATTAAACTGATAAGAACAGATACTACACTTGATCTTAGCCAAAAGGCCGAGAAGCGATGCCCGACGCCGGCCTTGGGCGGGCGCGCGGGCGTCCGGCTGGCGCGCAGCGGCGCAGGCCGACGCCTCTGGAGCCCGGTCCGCACGCGGCTGCCGGCCGCCCGGACTCCGCTCTCCCCCTCTCTTGCCTGCCTGCTTGCTCGCCTGCCTGCCCGCCAGTCCCGGGCGGGGGCCCTGCTCTTTGATCTCCTGTCAACGGCCCGACAACGACCGCAGCCGCGGGGGGCGCCAGCCGGCCGGCCTCCTTAGCTTAGGCCCCTCCCACCAGCAGCAGCCGTGCCGAGTGAGCTGCAAGCGAAAGCGGACCGTCGGCACCTGCGGGCAGAGGCAAGGGGCAGCGCTCTCTCGGGAGGGACGGGGACACACACACACCTGCCTGCCTGCCGAAAAAAAGAAAGAAAAGGTGTATATACTAAGTTTTTTGGAGGGAAAACGGCCGGCTGTCGAAAGGGGCCCGCCTGCAAGGACGGGGACACACACACACACACACACACACACACACACAACACACACACACACACACACACAAGCCACGCCTGCCTCCCTGGAAAAAGGAGGAAAAAACTAAGTTTTTTGGAGGGAAAACGCACGGGAGCCGAAAAGGGGGCCGGCCTGCTTGCCGAGAGAGTCGAGGCGCGGGAAAGTGCACGGAGGGAGCACGGGAACGGGGAGGGGGAGAGAGAGAGACACAGAGACACACAGATGGACGAGAGACGAGACCGGAGAGGAAGGAGCTCCGGTCCACCTCGCTTGCTTGCTAGCTACGTCTGTCTTTTCACCGCTGAGAGAAGGTAGTGCACCGTTCCCGGAGGCGCTGCAATACCGGGCCGATGCGTGGAGAGGACGGAGCAAGCTCCTGATCCAGCTCCCTGTTCCAAAAATCCGTTTAATATGTGGTCCCCCGATGGGGGACGTATCAGATATTAAACTGATAAGAACAGATACTACACTTGATCTTAGCCAAAAGGCCGAGAAGCGATGCCCGACGCCGGCCTTGGGCGGGCGCGCGGGCGTCCGGCTGGCGCGCAGCGGCGCAGGCCGACGCCTCTGGAGCCCGGTCCGCACGCGGCTGCCGGCCGCCCGGACTCCGCTCTCCCCCTCTCTTGCCTGCCTGCTTGCTCGCCTGCCTGCCCGCCAGTCCCGGGCGGGGGCCCTGCTCTTTGATCTCCTGTCAACGGCCCGACAACGACCGCAGCCGCGGGGGGCGCCAGCCGGCCGGCCTCCTTAGCTTAGGCCCCTCCCACCAGCAGCAGCCGTGCCGAGTGAGCTGCAAGCGAAAGCGGACCGTCGGCACCTGCGGGCAGAGGCAAGGGGCAGCGCTCTCTCGGGAGGGACGGGGACACACACACACCTGCCTGCCTGCCGAAAAAAAGAAAGAAAAGGTGTATATACTAAGTTTTTTGGAGGGAAAACGGCCGGCTGTCGAAAGGGGCCCGCCTGCAAGGACGGGGACACACACACACACACACACACACACACACACACACACACACACACACACACACACAAGCCACGCCTGCCTCCCTGGAAAAAGGAGGAAAAAACTAAGTTTTTTGGAGGGAAAACGCACGGGAGCCGAAAAGGGGGCCGGCCTGCTTGCCGAGAGAGTCGAGGCGCGGGAAAGTGCACGGAGGGAGCACGGGAACGGGGAGGGGGAGAGAGAGAGACACAGAGACACACAGATGGACGAGAGACGAGACCGGAGAGGAAGGAGCTCCGGTCCACCTCGCTTGCTTGCTAGCTACGTCTGTCTTTTCACCGCTGAGAGAAGGTAGTGCACCGTTCCCGGAGGCGCTGCAATACCGGGCCGATGCGTGGAGAGGACGGAGCAAGCTCCTGATCCAGCTCCCTGTTCCAAAAATCCGTTTAATATGTGGTCCCCCGATGGGGGACGTATCAGATATTAAACTGATAAGAACAGATACTACACTTGATCTTAGCCAAAAGGCCGAGAAGCGATGGGCCTTGGGCGGGCGCGCGGGCGTCCGGCTGGCGCGCAGCGGCGCAGGCCGACGCCTCTGGAGCCCGGTCCGCACGCGGCTGCCGGCCGCCCGGACTCCGCTCTCCCCCTCTCTTGCCTGCCTGCTTGCTCGCCTGCCTGCCCGCCAGTCCCGGGCGGGGGCCCTGCTCTTTGATCTCCTGTCAACGGCCCGACAACGACCGCAGCCGCGGGGGGCGCCAGCCGGCCGGCCTCCTTAGCTTAGGCCCCTCCCACCAGCAGCAGCCGTGCCGAGTGAGCTGCAAGCGAAAGCGGACCGTCGGCACCTGCGGGCAGAGGCAAGGGGCAGCGCTCTCTCGGGAGGGACGGGGACACACACACACCTGCCTGCCTGCCGAAAAAAAGAAAGAAAAGGTGTATATACTAAGTTTTTTGGAGGGAAAACGGCCGGCTTCGAAAGGGGCCCGCCTGCAAGGACGGGGACACACACACACACACACACACACACACACACACACACACACACACACACACACACACAGCCACGCCTGCCTCCCTGGAAAAAGGAGGAAAAAACTAAGTTTTTTGGAGGGAAAACGCACGGGAGCCGAAAAGGGGGCCGGCCTGCTTGCCGAGAGAGTCGAGGCGCGGGAAAGTGCACGGAGGGAGCACGGGAACGGGGAGGGGGAGAGAGAGAGACACAGAGACACACAGATGGACGAGAGACGAGACCGGAGAGGAAGGAGCTCCGGTCCACCTCGCTTGCTTGCTAGCTACGTCTGTCTTTTCACCGCTGAGAGAAGGTAGTGCACCGTTCCCGGAGGCGCTGCAATACCGGGCCGATGCGTGGAGAGGACGGAGCAAGCTCCTGATCCAGCTCCCTGTTCCAAAAATCCGTTTAATATGTGGTCCCCCGATGGGGGACGTATCAGATATTAAACTGATAAGAACAGATACTACACTTGATCTTAGCCAAAAGGCCGAGAAGCGATGCCCGACGCCGGCCTTGGGCGGGCGCGCGGGCGTCCGGCTGGCGCGCAGCGGCGCAGGCCGACGCCTCTGGAGCCCGGTCCGCACGCGGCTGCCGGCCGCCCGGACTCCGCTCTCCCCCTCTCTTGCCTGCCTGCTTGCTCGCCTGCCTGCCCGCCAGTCCCGGGCGGGGGCCCTGCTCTTTGATCTCCTGTCAACGGCCCGACAACGACCGCAGCCGCGGGGGGCGCCAGCCGGCCGGCCTCCTTAGCTTAGGCCCCTCCCACCAGCAGCAGCCGTGCCGAGTGAGCTGCAAGCGAAAGCGGACCGTCGGCACCTGCGGGCAGAGGCAAGGGGCAGCGCTCTCTCGGGAGGGACGGGGACACACACACACCTGCCTGCCTGCCGAAAAAAAGAAAGAAAAGGTGTATATACTAAGTTTTTTGGAGGGAAAACGGCCGGCTGTCGAAAGGGGCCCGCCTGCAAGGACGGGGACACACACACACACACACACACACACACACACACACACACACACACACACACACACACACAAGCCACGCCTGCCTCCCTGGAAAAAGGAGGAAAAAACTAAGTTTTTTGGAGGGAAAACGCACGGGAGCCGAAAAGGGGGCCGGCCTGCTTGCCGAGAGAGTCGAGGCGCGGGAAAGTGCACGGAGGGAGCACGGGAACGGGGAGGGGGAGAGAGAGAGACACAGAGACACACAGATGGACGAGAGACGAGACCGGAGAGGAAGGAGCTCCGGTCCACCTCGCTTGCTTGCTAGCTACGTCTGTCTTTTCACCGCTGAGAGAAGGTAGTGCACCGTTCCCGGAGGCGCTGCAATACCGGGCCGATGCGTGGAGAGGACGGAGCAAGCTCCTGATCCAGCTCCCTGTTCCAAAAATCCGTTTAATATGTGGTCCCCCGATGGGGGACGTATCAGATATTAAACTGATAAGAACAGATACTACACTTGATCTTAGCCAAAAGGCCGAGAAGCGATGCCCGACGCCGGCCTTGGGCGGGCGCGCGGGCGTCCGGCTGGCGCGCAGCGGCGCAGGCCGACGCCTCTGGAGCCCGGTCCGCACGCGGCTGCCGGCCGCCCGGACTCCGCTCTCCCCCTCTCTTGCCTGCCTGCTTGCTCGCCTGCCTGCCCGCCAGTCCCGGGCGGGGGCCCTGCTCTTTGATCTCCTGTCAACGGCCCGACAACGACCGCAGCCGCGGGGGGCGCCAGCCGGCCGGCCTCCTTAGCTTAGGCCCCTCCCACCAGCAGCAGCCGTGCCGAGTGAGCTGCAAGCGAAAGCGGACCGTCGGCACCTGCGGGCAGAGGCAAGGGGCAGCGCTCTCTCGGGAGGGACGGGGACACACACACACCTGCCTGCCTGCCGAAAAAAAGAAAGAAAAGGTGTATATACTAAGTTTTTTGGAGGGAAAACGGCCGGCTGTCGAAAGGGGCCCGCCTGCAAGGACGGGGACACACACACACACACACACACACACACACACACACACACACACACACACACACACACAAGCCACGCCTGCCTCCCTGGAAAAAGGAGGAAAAAACTAAGTTTTTTGGAGGGAAAACGCACGGGAGCCGAAAAGGGGGCCGGCCTGCTTGCCGAGAGAGTCGAGGCGCGGGAAAGTGCACGGAGGGAGCACGGGAACGGGGAGGGGGAGAGAGAGAGACACAGAGACACACAGATGGACGAGAGACGAGACCGGAGAGGAAGGAGCTCCGGTCCACCTCGCTTGCTTGCTAGCTACGTCTGTCTTTTCACCGCTGAGAGAAGGTAGTGCACCGTTCCCGGAGGCGCTGCAATACCGGGCCGATGCGTGGAGAGGACGGAGCAAGCTCCTGATCCAGCTCCCTGTTCCAAAAATCCGTTTAATATGTGGTCCCCCGATGGGGGACGTATCAGATATTAAACTGATAAGAACAGATACTACACTTGATCTTAGCCAAAAGGCCGAGAAGCGATGCCCGACGCCGGCCTTGGGCGGGCGCGCGGGCGTCCGGCTGGCGCGCAGCGGCGCAGGCCGACGCCTCTGGAGCCCGGTCCGCACGCGGCTGCCGGCCGCCCGGACTCCGCTCTCCCCCTCTCTTGCCTGCCTGCTTGCTCGCCTGCCTGCCCGCCAGTCCCGGGCGGGGGCCCTGCTCTTTGATCTCCTGTCAACGGCCCGACAACGACCGCAGCCGCGGGGGGCGCCAGCCGGCCGGCCTCCTTAGCTTAGGCCCCTCCCACCAGCAGCAGCCGTGCCGAGTGAGCTGCAAGCGAAAGCGGACCGTCGGCACCTGCGGGCAGAGGCAAGGGGCAGCGCTCTCTCGGGAGGGACGGGGACACACACACACCTGCCTGCCTGCCGAAAAAAAGAAAGAAAAGGTGTATATACTAAGTTTTTTGGAGGGAAAACGGCCGGCTGTCGAAAGGGGCCCGCCTGCAAGGACGGGGACACACACACACACACACACACACACACACACACACACACACACACACACACACACAGCCACGCCTGCCTCCCTGGAAAAAGGAGGAAAAAACTAAGTTTTTTGGAGGGAAAACGCACGGGAGCCGAAAAGGGGGCCGGCCTGCTTGCCGAGAGAGTCGAGGCGCGGGAAAGTGCACGGAGGGAGCACGGGAACGGGGAGGGGGAGAGAGAGAGACACAGAGACACACAGATGGACGAGAGACGAGACCGGAGAGGAAGGAGCTCCGGTCCACCTCGCTTGCTTGCTAGCTACGTCTGTCTTTTCACCGCTGAGAGAAGGTAGTGCACCGTTCCCGGAGGCGCTGCAATACCGGGCCGATGCGTGGAGAGGACGGAGCAAGCTCCTGATCCAGCTCCCTGTTCCAAAAATCCGTTTAATATGTGGTCCCCCGATGGGGGACGTATCAGATATTAAACTGATAAGAACAGATTTTTTTTTTTTTTACATTTATTATAACAATACAAGACAAAATCACAGAACATAAATCACAATCCACCAACGGCAAAACTTATTCCATTAGTCCAACAGCGGTTTCCATTTTTCTTTTGCTGCGTGAAAACCCCACCTACGCACCTCTACTGACAACATCTTATGCAGCTCAAAACGAACCCTCCCACATATTGCCCCAGCCCCTTCCACATGACCATGTTTGACCAGATTGTTTCTCGATCCCCATAACACAAATTTTACTATACTGATTAAAAACCAGATTACAAGGTCACGTCTCACAGATCTTGAAGACCTGCTCCACCGTCTCAGGATTTTATCTCCAGATAGAACAAACCCCGGTTCCAATTTATTAAAAAGGTCCGACATCTGCCCCCACACTGCTTTTGCAATCCTGCAACCCCAGAACACATGAGTGATTGACTCCACCTCTGCACATTGCGGTCTTGGGCAAGTCGCTGAACGAGCCAGCTTATGTCTGTGCATCACCTCCCTTACTGGCAGACGTCCCCACACACACATCCAATTTAAATCTTTGAGCCTGTTATCCAGGCTCTTAGGTTGCACCCTTTTCCATACATCAGTGGGAACCACAACATTGGATCCCTTTTCACTGCTCTTAGCTGTCTTATATAAGAGCCTGTGGGAGATAATCACTGGCCTGTCCGCATCTTTTGCGTACTTCCTTAACCATACGGCCGCATGTTCGTAGAACCATGGTAGGATTTCAGCCTTGGGAACGTCATTCCTCCACACTTCTGAAGGCCTGACGACCCAGGCGAACCAGAGCCGAACAAAGAACTGATGTTTGTATAAGATCTTGTCATCTACCGCTTTACACAGATCAGCCACAAATATGGCGTCTAGTTTAATGGGTAAATCTGGGACTTCTCTGCCTCCCTCACTGATGTCCCTGTACATATCTAGACGCTTCACATACTCATAACCACCCCCCCATACAAAATCAAAAACCATCTTAGTTAAGGAGCGTCTGAAACAAGCAGGCATAGGAAAGACCTTTGCAATGTGCACGAGACTTGGTAAGATGTCACCTTTGAGAACCAAAACCTTCCCTGAATAGGACAGTGATCTTTTTTTCCATAGGCCGAGTTTGCTACTCACCTGGGATAACCGAGTCTCCCAATTCCTTCTTCCAGCCCCTTCCCTATCAAAACACACCCCTAGTATCTTCAAGGAATTCATTTCTAGAGACAGACCTCCTACCACCTCATCCCTGTTACTCCATGGGCCGAAATACTGCACACTGCTCTTATTTCTGTTCAGTCTTGCACCTGTGCATTGGTTAAAGACTTCTATCAGCTCCAGTGCGACTAAAAGGCTTCTGTCTGAGCTCAAAGTTAGGACAACATCATCCGCGTAGGCCAACACTTTAGTTTGGAGGCCTCCGCTTCCCGGGATCACTATACCCTCAACCCTTCTATCTCGTCTTATCATCTCCAGTAGTGGCTCTACGTAGACCACATATAAGATTGGGGACAAAGGACAGCCTTGTCTGACACCCTTGCTTACATCAAAGGGTTCACTCATAAAGCCATTTATGTTGACTCTGGTGGAAGCACCTCCATACAGGGCCTTCAGCCAAGAGATGAAACTGCTGCTGACTCCATAACGATCTAACACATCCCATAAGCATTGATGATCCACCCTATCGAATGCCTTTTCTTGGTCAAGACTGGCTATCAACAGACACTGATGTCTGTCTTCTGCCCAAGCAATAGTATCTCTGAGCAGGCCAAGGTTCCAGTGTAGGGACCTACCCGCCACGCCACAGGTCTGATCCGGCTGTATTACTGATGGCAGGACTTTCTTTAACCTATCACACAATATTTTTGCCAAAATTTTGTATTCGACACACAATAATTGGATAGGCCTCCAATTTTCTAGCCTCTTAGGATCCCCTTTCTTAAATAACAGAGACAAAACTCCCTGTGCCATTGTGTCTCCCAAATCTCCACCATCTAGAATTGCTTGAAAGACTTCAAGCAGCGATGAGCCTATCAAATCCCAGAAAGTCAGGTAAAATTCTACCGGGATGCCATCAACCCCCGGAACTTTCCCAGTTTTCATTCTCCGAGTCGCCCCCTCAGCTTCGGCTAGCTCAATGCGTGTCGCTAAAGCCCTATTTTCCTCCGCACTGACCTTCTTCTCAATGTGCTCCAAACCACCAACCCCCTTTACTGACTCCCCCTCCCTCTTATTAAAGTAAGTAGTAAAGTACTTTACGGCTTCATCCAACATTCCATGCGGAGTACTTACCACCTCCCCCTCTGCAGTAAACAAACTCCCGAATGCTCTTTTAACCCGCTTGGCTTTAACTGATTTAAAAAGCAGACCTGAGACCTCTTCTTGTCCATCCAGAAAGCCGATGCCAGCTCTAATTAAAAGCTCTCTGGGTTGTCTAAGGTAAATTTCTCTAAGTCGCGCCTTCAGCTCCTGGGCTTTCGAGAAATTAAAATCTGCACCTTTGTTTGTCTCCTCATACATGTTTTCCAACTCTTTTTGAAGCCTTCTCACTTCAAAGTTCTTTCTTTGGTTTCGGCGCTTACAATACCGAATTGAGATTTGCTTCACCTGCCACTTAACATACTCCCACCATTGAATTAATGACGGCCACTCTTGTTTCTGTCCTAGCCAAAAGGACCATTTGTCTCTAATTAGCTCCTTGTAACCGTCCTCACTCAGCACGGCTGTGTTTAATTTCCAGTAACCTGGACCAAACTTAACCCCCACACCTTCCACCTCCACCACCAGCAGTTCGTGATCGGAAAAATAAAAGGGTATGACCGAGGCTTTAGCAATCGCCAACCCTCGAGACAAGAACACGTAATCCAATCTTTTGGCGGCCCCTGCTGCATTCCTCCAAGTAACTGGGGGAATCAACCCTACTGCTGCGGGCCCTTTAAAACTAAAACTATCAAAAAGGTCAAAATCCCTCAACAATTTGTTAATTTCTAGGGATCCTGCTGTTCTTTTAATTAGATCTTCATTAAAATCACCGGCAATCACTAGTTTTCTATTAGTCACACACCAGGGGACTAAGTCTGCAAAGAAACCCCCCCTTGATGTCCTATCCGCCGGTGCATAAACGACTATAAATCTCATTTTTGTGTTTAAGTATACCCCATCCACCACAAGAATTCTCCCTGGCCGCACAAAGTAAGTTTCTGTAACATCAATGCGGTTATTCCCAAATAATATACCAACCCCAGAAGAGTGTACTCCCCCCACACACCAAAAGGACTTCCCCGATTCCCAATCTTTAGAGAACCGCTTCACATCTGTATCACCACCCAAATGCACTTCCTGTAAAAAACATATATCAAACTTATTTTCACGCAAAATTTTAAACACAGCAATCCTTTTCGACCTATTTTTCAATCCCCTAACATTTACAGTTAGGATTTTGAAGGTCATCTCGACCTCCCATCATCTCTCCCCCCAGGATCCACATCTGGTTCTGCAGAGCTGTCCGTCTCCGAAGAACTTGTGTCACTTGTCCTATAAGGGGTTGAGCCTTCCTCCTCAGAAGTGGACTGCACCACGCTCGGAGCCACCGAAACGCAGCGCAGGTAAGGCGACTCCGGTACTCTTTCTCTTGACAGGTGCCCCTTCTGACCCCAATGCGACACTGCAGCCTCCTCCCGCTCAGGGGAGGACTCCATCACCATGCCTTCCTCTACACCCTCCTCTGCGTGAACGTCCTCCTTGGCCTTCTTCTCCTCCCCCGCAGGCAGCTCTTCTTCGGAATCCTCCCTTGGCCTTTTCTGGACTGCCGCATTCCCCTCCAGGTCGAAGTCACCCAGGTCCATCGCCAGGTCATCTTGCGGCAGGTGCTCGAACAGGTCCACGGCTCTAGCCACCTGACCAGCAGGTAAGCTACCGCTGCTGTCCAAACCGGTGTCTGATGCTTCACTCACATCCACCTCTGCTCTCTCTTCACCCTCGATCTCTTTGCCGTCACCTGTTTCGACGTTTTCATTCCTGTTCCCCTCTGTCTTCTCAGTTCCTTTGCCTTCCTCTCTTCTTTCGTCTTCCTCATCTCCTTCTTGCTCCGAGTCAGATTCCACCGGTGCGGCATCTGGGAAGCCTCTCTCTTGTTCCCTGGCCATCTCCGGGTCTCTCCATACGCATTCTCTGTACAGATGGTTTGTATCCCCACACAGAGAGCAAGTTTTCTGGAAACATCTCCCTTTAGTGTGGTCCCGTGCTCCACACCTCGAACAGGAGGTGGCAGTGCAGTCTTTGTCCATGTGGCCGAAGGAACAACACTTTCTGCAGTAGGACGGCTGGTTCTGATAATAAATGTAGCCTTTGCTTTGACCCAGGAAGAAGGCCGACGGGGGGTGCGAAAACCCGTCCGCGCGCCCAACATTCCGCCTGAGGCGCACCTGGTATCTGCGCCTCCCATTCCAGACCCGGAATCTGTCACCAATTATCTGGGGACCTGCCAGGACATCCACATGCATCCACAGGTAAGCAGTAATAATGTCGTCCTCAATGAAGGGGTCATGCATGTTTACAATTATAAATCGCACATCGTCCTGAGCCAGACCCAAAACGTCAAAGTCCCGTAACAGTTCGTCATTCACCATCTCCTCACACATCCCAGAGACTCTCTTGTAAATCTGGTCGCTGTTAAAGGTAGCATCAAAAAAGCCGAAAGGCCTGTTTCCTTGCAGACATTTCACTTCACTCGGTAAAACTTTCAAAATTCCAAACAAAATTTTGCATTCAAACTCATATCTACCCATCATTTCTTTCTCTCTCACCCATTTAAAGCGCAAGGTCCATTTCAGCCGAGGAGCCTGGCTGGCCCACCCGGGGGGGGCCTGGCCCTCGGCCATTGCGGGAAAACAGCCTTCCGACGCTCTTCGCAAAGGTCTTCAAAGTATCCTCCTTGCAAAAAAAAGGCAACTCTCCGGAAAACAGGAACCAGCAACACGAAAATTCCCTCTGGATCCAAACGTCTGCAGGCACTGGTAGCAGTCCAACGATCTCTCCCCTGGTCTTGGCCAAAAGGCCGAGAAGCGATGCCCGACGCCGGCCTTGGGCGGGCGCGCGGGCGTCCGGCTGGCGCGCAGCGGCGCAGGCCGACGCCTCTGGAGCCCGGTCCGCACGCGGCTGCCGGCCGCCCGGACTCCGCTCTCCCCCTCTCTTGCCTGCCTGCTTGCTCGCCTGCCTGCCCGCCAGTCCCGGGCGGGGGCCCTGCTCTTTGATCTCCTGTCAACGGCCCGACAACGACCGCAGCCGCGGGGGGCGCCAGCCGGCCGGCCTCCTTAGCTTAGGCCCCTCCCACCAGCAGCAGCCGTGCCGAGTGAGCTGCAAGCGAAAGCGGACCGTCGGCACCTGCGGGCAGAGGCAAGGGGCAGCGCTCTCTCGGGAGGGACGGGGACACACACACACCTGCCTGCCTGCCGAAAAAAAGAAAGAAAAGGTGTATATACTAAGTTTTTTGGAGGGAAAACGGCCGGCTGTCGAAAGGGGCCCGCCTGCAAGGACGGGGACACACACACACACACACACACACACACACACACACACACACACACACACACACACACACAAGCCACGCCTGCCTCCCTGGAAAAAGGAGGAAAAAACTAAGTTTTTTGGAGGGAAAACGCACGGGAGCCGAAAAGGGGGCCGGCCTGCTTGCCGAGAGAGTCGAGGCGCGGGAAAGTGCACGGAGGGAGCACGGGAACGGGGAGGGGGAGAGAGAGAGACACAGAGACACACAGATGGACGAGAGACGAGACCGGAGAGGAAGGAGCTCCGGTCCACCTCGCTTGCTTGCTAGCTACGTCTGTCTTTTCACCGCTGAGAGAAGGTAGTGCACCGTTCCCGGAGGCGCTGCAATACCGGGCCGATGCGTGGAGAGGACGGAGCAAGCTCCTGATCCAGCTCCCTGTTCCAAAAATCCGTTTAATATGTGGTCCCCCGATGGGGGACGTATCAGATATTAAACTGATAAGAACAGATACTACACTTGATCTTAGCCAAAAGGCCGAGAAGCGATGCCCGACGCCGGCCTTGGGCGGGCGCGCGGGCGTCCGGCTGGCGCGCAGCGGCGCAGGCCGACGCCTCTGGAGCCCGGTCCGCACGCGGCTGCCGGCCGCCCGGACTCCGCTCTCCCCCTCTCTTGCCTGCCTGCTTGCTCGCCTGCCTGCCCGCCAGTCCCGGGCGGGGGCCCTGCTCTTTGATCTCCTGTCAACGGCCCGACAACGACCGCAGCCGCGGGGGGCGCCAGCCGGCCGGCCTCCTTAGCTTAGGCCCCTCCCACCAGCAGCAGCCGTGCCGAGTGAGCTGCAAGCGAAAGCGGACCGTCGGCACCTGCGGGCAGAGGCAAGGGGCAGCGCTCTCTCGGGAGGGACGGGGACACACACACACCTGCCTGCCTGCCGAAAAAAAGAAAGAAAAGGTGTATATACTAAGTTTTTTGGAGGGAAAACGGCCGGCTGTCGAAAGGGGCCCGCCTGCAAGGACGGGGACACACACACACACACACACACACACACACACACACACACACACACACACACACACACAAGCCACGCCTGCCTCCCTGGAAAAAGGAGGAAAAAACTAAGTTTTTTGGAGGGAAAACGCACGGGAGCCGAAAAGGGGGCCGGCCTGCTTGCCGAGAGAGTCGAGGCGCGGGAAAGTGCACGGAGGGAGCACGGGAACGGGGAGGGGGAGAGAGAGAGACACAGAGACACACAGATGGACGAGAGACGAGACCGGAGAGGAAGGAGCTCCGGTCCACCTCGCTTGCTTGCTAGCTACGTCTGTCTTTTCACCGCTGAGAGAAGGTAGTGCACCGTTCCCGGAGGCGCTGCAATACCGGGCCGATGCGTGGAGAGGACGGAGCAAGCTCCTGATCCAGCTCCCTGTTCCAAAAATCCGTTTAATATGTGGTCCCCCGATGGGGGACGTATCAGATATTAAACTGATAAGAACAGATACTACACTTGATCTTAGCCAAAAGGCCGAGAAGCGATGCCCGACGCCGGCCTTGGGCGGGCGCGCGGGCGTCCGGCTGGCGCGCAGCGGCGCAGGCCGACGCCTCTGGAGCCCGGTCCGCACGCGGCTGCCGGCCGCCCGGACTCCGCTCTCCCCCTCTCTTGCCTGCCTGCTTGCTCGCCTGCCTGCCCGCCAGTCCCGGGCGGGGGCCCTGCTCTTTGATCTCCTGTCAACGGCCCGACAACGACCGCAGCCGCGGGGGGCGCCAGCCGGCCGGCCTCCTTAGCTTAGGCCCCTCCCACCAGCAGCAGCCGTGCCGAGTGAGCTGCAAGCGAAAGCGGACCGTCGGCACCTGCGGGCAGAGGCAAGGGGCAGCGCTCTCTCGGGAGGGACGGGGACACACACACACCTGCCTGCCTGCCGAAAAAAAGAAAGAAAAGGTGTATATACTAAGTTTTTTGGAGGGAAAACGGCCGGCTGTCGAAAGGGGCCCGCCTGCAAGGACGGGGACACACACACACACACACACACACACACACACACACACACACACACACACACACACACACACAAGCCACGCCTGCCTCCCTGGAAAAAGGAGGAAAAAACTAAGTTTTTTGGAGGGAAAACGCACGGGAGCCGAAAAGGGGGCCGGCCTGCTTGCCGAGAGAGTCGAGGCGCGGGAAAGTGCACGGAGGGAGCACGGGAACGGGGAGGGGGAGAGAGAGAGACACAGAGACACACAGATGGACGAGAGACGAGACCGGAGAGGAAGGAGCTCCGGTCCACCTCGCTTGCTTGCTAGCTACGTCTGTCTTTTCACCGCTGAGAGAAGGTAGTGCACCGTTCCCGGAGGCGCTGCAATACCGGGCCGATGCGTGGAGAGGACGGAGCAAGCTCCTGATCCAGCTCCCTGTTCCAAAAATCCGTTTAATATGTGGTCCCCCGATGGGGGACGTATCAGATATTAAACTGATAAGAACAGATACTACACTTGATCTTAGCCAAAAGGCCGAGAAGCGATGCCCGACGCCGGCCTTGGGCGGGCGCGCGGGCGTCCGGCTGGCGCGCAGCGGCGCAGGCCGACGCCTCTGGAGCCCGGTCCGCACGCGGCTGCCGGCCGCCCGGACTCCGCTCTCCCCCTCTCTTGCCTGCCTGCTTGCTCGCCTGCCTGCCCGCCAGTCCCGGGCGGGGGCCCTGCTCTTTGATCTCCTGTCAACGGCCCGACAACGACCGCAGCCGCGGGGGGCGCCAGCCGGCCGGCCTCCTTAGCTTAGGCCCCTCCCACCAGCAGCAGCCGTGCCGAGTGAGCTGCAAGCGAAAGCGGACCGTCGGCACCTGCGGGCAGAGGCAAGGGGCAGCGCTCTCTCGGGAGGGACGGGGACACACACACACCTGCCTGCCTGCCGAAAAAAAGAAAGAAAAGGTGTATATACTAAGTTTTTTGGAGGGAAAACGGCCGGCTGTCGAAAGGGGCCCGCCTGCAAGGACGGGGACACACACACACACACACACACACACACACACACACACACACACACACACACACACAAGCCACGCCTGCCTCCCTGGAAAAAGGAGGAAAAAACTAAGTTTTTTGGAGGGAAAACGCACGGGAGCCGAAAAGGGGGCCGGCCTGCTTGCCGAGAGAGTCGAGGCGCGGGAAAGTGCACGGAGGGAGCACGGGAACGGGGAGGGGGAGAGAGAGAGACACAGAGACACACAGATGGACGAGAGACGAGACCGGAGAGGAAGGAGCTCCGGTCCACCTCGCTTGCTTGCTAGCTACGTCTGTCTTTTCACCGCTGAGAGAAGGTAGTGCACCGTTCCCGGAGGCGCTGCAATACCGGGCCGATGCGTGGAGAGGACGGAGCAAGCTCCTGATCCAGCTCCCTGTTCCAAAAATCCGTTTAATATGTGGTCCCCCGATGGGGGACGTATCAGATATTAAACTGATAAGAACAGATTTTTTTTTTTTTTACATTTATTATAACAATACAAGACAAAATCACAGAACATAAATCACAATCCACCAACGGCAAAACTTATTCCATTAGTCCAACAGCGGTTTCCATTTTTCTTTTGCTGCGTGAAAACCCCACCTACGCACCTCTACTGACAACATCTTATGCAGCTCAAAACGAACCCTCCCACATATTGCCCCAGCCCCTTCCACATGACCATGTTTGACCAGATTGTTTCTCGATCCCCATAACACAAATTTTACTATACTGATTAAAAACCAGATTACAAGGTCACGTCTCACAGATCTTGAAGACCTGCTCCACCGTCTCAGGATTTTATCTCCAGATAGAACAAACCCCGGTTCCAATTTATTAAAAAGGTCCGACATCTGCCCCCACACTGCTTTTGCAATCCTGCAACCCCAGAACACATGAGTGATTGACTCCACCTCTGCACATTGCGGTCTTGGGCAAGTCGCTGAACGAGCCAGCTTATGTCTGTGCATCACCTCCCTTACTGGCAGACGTCCCCACACACACATCCAATTTAAATCTTTGAGCCTGTTATCCAGGCTCTTAGGTTGCACCCTTTTCCATACATCAGTGGGAACCACAACATTGGATCCCTTTTCACTGCTCTTAGCTGTCTTATATAAGAGCCTGTGGGAGATAATCACTGGCCTGTCCGCATCTTTTGCGTACTTCCTTAACCATACGGCCGCATGTTCGTAGAACCATGGTAGGATTTCAGCCTTGGGAACGTCATTCCTCCACACTTCTGAAGGCCTGACGACCCAGGCGAACCAGAGCCGAACAAAGAACTGATGTTTGTATAAGATCTTGTCATCTACCGCTTTACACAGATCAGCCACAAATATGGCGTCTAGTTTAATGGGTAAATCTGGGACTTCTCTGCCTCCCTCACTGATGTCCCTGTACATATCTAGACGCTTCACATACTCATAACCACCCCCCCATACAAAATCAAAAACCATCTTAGTTAAGGAGCGTCTGAAACAAGCAGGCATAGGAAAGACCTTTGCAATGTGCACGAGACTTGGTAAGATGTCACCTTTGAGAACCAAAACCTTCCCTGAATAGGACAGTGATCTTTTTTTCCATAGGCCGAGTTTGCTACTCACCTGGGATAACCGAGTCTCCCAATTCCTTCTTCCAGCCCCTTCCCTATCAAAACACACCCCTAGTATCTTCAAGGAATTCATTTCTAGAGACAGACCTCCTACCACCTCATCCCTGTTACTCCATGGGCCGAAATACTGCACACTGCTCTTATTTCTGTTCAGTCTTGCACCTGTGCATTGGTTAAAGACTTCTATCAGCTCCAGTGCGACTAAAAGGCTTCTGTCTGAGCTCAAAGTTAGGACAACATCATCCGCGTAGGCCAACACTTTAGTTTGGAGGCCTCCGCTTCCCGGGATCACTATACCCTCAACCCTTCTATCTCGTCTTATCATCTCCAGTAGTGGCTCTACGTAGACCACATATAAGATTGGGGACAAAGGACAGCCTTGTCTGACACCCTTGCTTACATCAAAGGGTTCACTCATAAAGCCATTTATGTTGACTCTGGTGGAAGCACCTCCATACAGGGCCTTCAGCCAAGAGATGAAACTGCTGCTGACTCCATAACGATCTAACACATCCCATAAGCATTGATGATCCACCCTATCGAATGCCTTTTCTTGGTCAAGACTGGCTATCAACAGACACTGATGTCTGTCTTCTGCCCAAGCAATAGTATCTCTGAGCAGGCCAAGGTTCCAGTGTAGGGACCTACCCGCCACGCCACAGGTCTGATCCGGCTGTATTACTGATGGCAGGACTTTCTTTAACCTATCACACAATATTTTTGCCAAAATTTTGTATTCGACACACAATAATTGGATAGGCCTCCAATTTTCTAGCCTCTTAGGATCCCCTTTCTTAAATAACAGAGACAAAACTCCCTGTGCCATTGTGTCTCCCAAATCTCCACCATCTAGAATTGCTTGAAAGACTTCAAGCAGCGATGAGCCTATCAAATCCCAGAAAGTCAGGTAAAATTCTACCGGGATGCCATCAACCCCCGGAACTTTCCCAGTTTTCATTCTCCGAGTCGCCCCCTCAGCTTCGGCTAGCTCAATGCGTGTCGCTAAAGCCCTATTTTCCTCCGCACTGACCTTCTTCTCAATGTGCTCCAAACCACCAACCCCCTTTACTGACTCCCCCTCCCTCTTATTAAAGTAAGTAGTAAAGTACTTTACGGCTTCATCCAACATTCCATGCGGAGTACTTACCACCTCCCCCTCTGCAGTAAACAAACTCCCGAATGCTCTTTTAACCCGCTTGGCTTTAACTGATTTAAAAAGCAGACCTGAGACCTCTTCTTGTCCATCCAGAAAGCCGATGCCAGCTCTAATTAAAAGCTCTCTGGGTTGTCTAAGGTAAATTTCTCTAAGTCGCGCCTTCAGCTCCTGGGCTTTCGAGAAATTAAAATCTGCACCTTTGTTTGTCTCCTCATACATGTTTTCCAACTCTTTTTGAAGCCTTCTCACTTCAAAGTTCTTTCTTTGGTTTCGGCGCTTACAATACCGAATTGAGATTTGCTTCACCTGCCACTTAACATACTCCCACCATTGAATTAATGACGGCCACTCTTGTTTCTGTCCTAGCCAAAAGGACCATTTGTCTCTAATTAGCTCCTTGTAACCGTCCTCACTCAGCACGGCTGTGTTTAATTTCCAGTAACCTGGACCAAACTTAACCCCCACACCTTCCACCTCCACCACCAGCAGTTCGTGATCGGAAAAATAAAAGGGTATGACCGAGGCTTTAGCAATCGCCAACCCTCGAGACAAGAACACGTAATCCAATCTTTTGGCGGCCCCTGCTGCATTCCTCCAAGTAACTGGGGGAATCAACCCTACTGCTGCGGGCCCTTTAAAACTAAAACTATCAAAAAGGTCAAAATCCCTCAACAATTTGTTAATTTCTAGGGATCCTGCTGTTCTTTTAATTAGATCTTCATTAAAATCACCGGCAATCACTAGTTTTCTATTAGTCACACACCAGGGGACTAAGTCTGCAAAGAAACCCCCCCTTGATGTCCTATCCGCCGGTGCATAAACGACTATAAATCTCATTTTTGTGTTTAAGTATACCCCATCCACCACAAGAATTCTCCCTGGCCGCACAAAGTAAGTTTCTGTAACATCAATGCGGTTATTCCCAAATAATATACCAACCCCAGAAGAGTGTACTCCCCCCACACACCAAAAGGACTTCCCCGATTCCCAATCTTTAGAGAACCGCTTCACATCTGTATCACCACCCAAATGCACTTCCTGTAAAAAACATATATCAAACTTATTTTCACGCAAAATTTTAAACACAGCAATCCTTTTCGACCTATTTTTCAATCCCCTAACATTTACAGTTAGGATTTTGAAGGTCATCTCGACCTCCCATCATCTCTCCCCCCAGGATCCACATCTGGTTCTGCAGAGCTGTCCGTCTCCGAAGAACTTGTGTCACTTGTCCTATAAGGGGTTGAGCCTTCCTCCTCAGAAGTGGACTGCACCACGCTCGGAGCCACCGAAACGCAGCGCAGGTAAGGCGACTCCGGTACTCTTTCTCTTGACAGGTGCCCCTTCTGACCCCAATGCGACACTGCAGCCTCCTCCCGCTCAGGGGAGGACTCCATCACCATGCCTTCCTCTACACCCTCCTCTGCGTGAACGTCCTCCTTGGCCTTCTTCTCCTCCCCCGCAGGCAGCTCTTCTTCGGAATCCTCCCTTGGCCTTTTCTGGACTGCCACATTCCCCTCCAGGTCGAAGTCACCCAGGTCCATCGCCAGGTCATCTTGCGGCAGGTGCTCGAACAGGTCCACGGCTCTAGCCACCTGACCAGCAGGTAAGCTACCGCTGCTGTCCAAACCGGTGTCTGATGCTTCACTCACATCCACCTCTGCTCTCTCTTCACCCTCGATCTCTTTGCCGTCACCTGTTTCGACGTTTTCATTCCTGTTCCCCTCTGTCTTCTCAGTTCCTTTGCCTTCCTCTCTTCTTTCGTCTTCCTCATCTCCTTCTTGCTCCGAGTCAGATTCCACCGGTGCGGCATCTGGGAAGCCTCTCTCTTGTTCCCTGGCCATCTCCGGGTCTCTCCATACGCATTCTCTGTACAGATGGTTTGTATCCCCACACAGAGAGCAAGTTTTCTGGAAACATCTCCCTTTAGTGTGGTCCCGTGCTCCACACCTCGAACAGGAGGTGGCAGTGCAGTCTTTGTCCATGTGGCCGAAGGAACAACACTTTCTGCAGTAGGACGGCTGGTTCTGATAATAAATGTAGCCTTTGCTTTGACCCAGGAAGAAGGCCGACGGGGGGTGCGAAAACCCGTCCGCGCGCCCAACATTCCGCCTGAGGCGCACCTGGTATCTGCGCCTCCCATTCCAGACCCGGAATCTGTCACCAATTATCTGGGGACCTGCCAGGACATCCACATGCATCCACAGGTAAGCAGTAATAATGTCGTCCTCAATGAAGGGGTCATGCATGTTTACAATTATAAATCGCACATCGTCCTGAGCCAGACCCAAAACGTCAAAGTCCCGTAACAGTTCGTCATTCACCATCTCCTCACACATCCCAGAGACTCTCTTGTAAATCTGGTCGCTGTTAAAGGTAGCATCAAAAAAGCCGAAAGGCCTGTTTCCTTGCAGACATTTCACTTCACTCGGTAAAACTTTCAAAATTCCAAACAAAATTTTGCATTCAAACTCATATCTACCCATCATTTCTTTCTCTCTCACCCATTTAAAGCGCAAGGTCCATTTCAGCCGAGGAGCCTGGCTGGCCCACCCGGGGGGGGCCTGGCCCTCGGCCATTGCGGGAAAACAGCCTTCCGACGCTCTTCGCAAAGGTCTTCAAAGTATCCTCCTTGCAAAAAAAAGGCAACTCTCCGGAAAACAGGAACCAGCAACACGAAAATTCCCTCTGGATCCAAACGTCTGCAGGCACTGGTAGCAGTCCAACGATCTCTCCCCTGGTCTTGGCCAAAAGGCCGAGAAGCGATGCCCGACGCCGGCCTTGGGCGGGCGCGCGGGCGTCCGGCTGGCGCGCAGCGGCGCAGGCCGACGCCTCTGGAGCCCGGTCCGCACGCGGCTGCCGGCCGCCCGGACTCCGCTCTCCCCCTCTCTTGCCTGCCTGCTTGCTCGCCTGCCTGCCCGCCAGTCCCGGGCGGGGGCCCTGCTCTTTGATCTCCTGTCAACGGCCCGACAACGACCGCAGCCGCGGGGGGCGCCAGCCGGCCGGCCTCCTTAGCTTAGGCCCCTCCCACCAGCAGCAGCCGTGCCGAGTGAGCTGCAAGCGAAAGCGGACCGTCGGCACCTGCGGGCAGAGGCAAGGGGCAGCGCTCTCTCGGGAGGGACGGGGACACACACACACCTGCCTGCCTGCCGAAAAAAAGAAAGAAAAGGTGTATATACTAAGTTTTTTGGAGGGAAAACGGCCGGCTGTCGAAAGGGGCCCGCCTGCAAGGACGGGGACACACACACACACACACACACACACACACACACACACACACACACACACACACAAGCCACGCCTGCCTCCCTGGAAAAAGGAGGAAAAAACTAAGTTTTTTGGAGGGAAAACGCACGGGAGCCGAAAAGGGGGCCGGCCTGCTTGCCGAGAGAGTCGAGGCGCGGGAAAGTGCACGGAGGGAGCACGGGAACGGGGAGGGGGAGAGAGAGAGACACAGAGACACACAGATGGACGAGAGACGAGACCGGAGAGGAAGGAGCTCCGGTCCACCTCGCTTGCTTGCTAGCTACGTCTGTCTTTTCACCGCTGAGAGAAGGTAGTGCACCGTTCCCGGAGGCGCTGCAATACCGGGCCGATGCGTGGAGAGGACGGAGCAAGCTCCTGATCCAGCTCCCTGTTCCAAAAATCCGTTTAATATGTGGTCCCCCGATGGGGGACGTATCAGATATTAAACTGATAAGAACAGATACTACACTTGATCTTAGCCAAAAGGCCGAGAAGCGATGCCCGACGCCGGCCTTGGGCGGGCGCGCGGGCGTCCGGCTGGCGCGCAGCGGCGCAGGCCGACGCCTCTGGAGCCCGGTCCGCACGCGGCTGCCGGCCGCCCGGACTCCGCTCTCCCCCTCTCTTGCCTGCCTGCTTGCTCGCCTGCCTGCCCGCCAGTCCCGGGCGGGGGCCCTGCTCTTTGATCTCCTGTCAACGGCCCGACAACGACCGCAGCCGCGGGGGGCGCCAGCCGGCCGGCCTCCTTAGCTTAGGCCCCTCCCACCAGCAGCAGCCGTGCCGAGTGAGCTGCAAGCGAAAGCGGACCGTCGGCACCTGCGGGCAGAGGCAAGGGGCAGCGCTCTCTCGGGAGGGACGGGGACACACACACACCTGCCTGCCTGCCGAAAAAAAGAAAGAAAAGGTGTATATACTAAGTTTTTTGGAGGGAAAACGGCCGGCTGTCGAAAGGGGCCCGCCTGCAAGGACGGGGACACACACACACACACACACACACACACACACACACACACACACACACACACAAGCCACGCCTGCCTCCCTGGAAAAAGGAGGAAAAAACTAAGTTTTTTGGAGGGAAAACGCACGGGAGCCGAAAAGGGGGCCGGCCTGCTTGCCGAGAGAGTCGAGGCGCGGGAAAGTGCACGGAGGGAGCACGGGAACGGGGAGGGGGAGAGAGAGAGACACAGAGACACACAGATGGACGAGAGACGAGACCGGAGAGGAAGGAGCTCCGGTCCACCTCGCTTGCTTGCTAGCTACGTCTGTCTTTTCACCGCTGAGAGAAGGTAGTGCACCGTTCCCGGAGGCGCTGCAATACCGGGCCGATGCGTGGAGAGGACGGAGCAAGCTCCTGATCCAGCTCCCTGTTCCAAAAATCCGTTTAATATGTGGTCCCCCGATGGGGGACGTATCAGATATTAAACTGATAAGAACAGATACTACACTTGATCTTAGCCAAAAGGCCGAGAAGCGATGCCCGACGCCGGCCTTGGGCGGGCGCGCGGGCGTCCGGCTGGCGCGCAGCGGCGCAGGCCGACGCCTCTGGAGCCCGGTCCGCACGCGGCTGCCGGCCGCCCGGACTCCGCTCTCCCCCTCTCTTGCCTGCCTGCTTGCTCGCCTGCCTGCCCGCCAGTCCCGGGCGGGGGCCCTGCTCTTTGATCTCCTGTCAACGGCCCGACAACGACCGCAGCCGCGGGGGGCGCCAGCCGGCCGGCCTCCTTAGCTTAGGCCCCTCCCACCAGCAGCAGCCGTGCCGAGTGAGCTGCAAGCGAAAGCGGACCGTCGGCACCTGCGGGCAGAGGCAAGGGGCAGCGCTCTCTCGGGAGGGACGGGGACACACACACACCTGCCTGCCTGCCGAAAAAAAGAAAGAAAAGGTGTATATACTAAGTTTTTTGGAGGGAAAACGGCCGGCTGTCGAAAGGGGCCCGCCTGCAAGGACGGGGACACACACACACACACACACACACACACACACACACACACACACACACACACACACACACAAGCCACGCCTGCCTCCCTGGAAAAAGGAGGAAAAAACTAAGTTTTTTGGAGGGAAAACGCACGGGAGCCGAAAAGGGGGCCGGCCTGCTTGCCGAGAGAGTCGAGGCGCGGGAAAGTGCACGGAGGGAGCACGGGAACGGGGAGGGGGAGAGAGAGAGACACAGAGACACACAGATGGACGAGAGACGAGACCGGAGAGGAAGGAGCTCCGGTCCACCTCGCTTGCTTGCTAGCTACGTCTGTCTTTTCACCGCTGAGAGAAGGTAGTGCACCGTTCCCGGAGGCGCTGCAATACCGGGCCGATGCGTGGAGAGGACGGAGCAAGCTCCTGATCCAGCTCCCTGTTCCAAAAATCCGTTTAATATGTGGTCCCCCGATGGGGGACGTATCAGATATTAAACTGATAAGAACAGATACTACACTTGATCTTAGCCAAAAGGCCGAGAAGCGATGCCCGACGCCGGCCTTGGGCGGGCGCGCGGGCGTCCGGCTGGCGCGCAGCGGCGCAGGCCGACGCCTCTGGAGCCCGGTCCGCACGCGGCTGCCGGCCGCCCGGACTCCGCTCTCCCCCTCTCTTGCCTGCCTGCTTGCTCGCCTGCCTGCCCGCCAGTCCCGGGCGGGGGCCCTGCTCTTTGATCTCCTGTCAACGGCCCGACAACGACCGCAGCCGCGGGGGGCGCCAGCCGGCCGGCCTCCTTAGCTTAGGCCCCTCCCACCAGCAGCAGCCGTGCCGAGTGAGCTGCAAGCGAAAGCGGACCGTCGGCACCTGCGGGCAGAGGCAAGGGGCAGCGCTCTCTCGGGAGGGACGGGGACACACACACACCTGCCTGCCTGCCGAAAAAAAGAAAGAAAAGGTGTATATACTAAGTTTTTTGGAGGGAAAACGGCCGGCTGTCGAAAGGGGCCCGCCTGCAAGGACGGGGACACACACACACACACACACACACACACACACACACACACACACACACACACACACACAAGCCACGCCTGCCTCCCTGGAAAAAGGAGGAAAAAACTAAGTTTTTTGGAGGGAAAACGCACGGGAGCCGAAAAGGGGGCCGGCCTGCTTGCCGAGAGAGTCGAGGCGCGGGAAAGTGCACGGAGGGAGCACGGGAACGGGGAGGGGGAGAGAGAGAGACACAGAGACACACAGATGGACGAGAGACGAGACCGGAGAGGAAGGAGCTCCGGTCCACCTCGCTTGCTTGCTAGCTACGTCTGTCTTTTCACCGCTGAGAGAAGGTAGTGCACCGTTCCCGGAGGCGCTGCAATACCGGGCCGATGCGTGGAGAGGACGGAGCAAGCTCCTGATCCAGCTCCCTGTTCCAAAAATCCGTTTAATATGTGGTCCCCCGATGGGGGACGTATCAGATATTAAACTGATAAGAACAGATACTACACTTGATCTTAGCCAAAAGGCCGAGAAGCGATGCCCGACGCCGGCCTTGGGCGGGCGCGCGGGCGTCCGGCTGGCGCGCAGCGGCGCAGGCCGACGCCTCTGGAGCCCGGTCCGCACGCGGCTGCCGGCCGCCCGGACTCCGCTCTCCCCCTCTCTTGCCTGCCTGCTTGCTCGCCTGCCTGCCCGCCAGTCCCGGGCGGGGGCCCTGCTCTTTGATCTCCTGTCAACGGCCCGACAACGACCGCAGCCGCGGGGGGCGCCAGCCGGCCGGCCTCCTTAGCTTAGGCCCCTCCCACCAGCAGCAGCCGTGCCGAGTGAGCTGCAAGCGAAAGCGGACCGTCGGCACCTGCGGGCAGAGGCAAGGGGCAGCGCTCTCTCGGGAGGGACGGGGACACACACACACCTGCCTGCCTGCCGAAAAAAAGAAAGAAAAGGTGTATATACTAAGTTTTTTGGAGGGAAAACGGCCGGCTGTCGAAAGGGGCCCGCCTGCAAGGACGGGGACACACACACACACACACACACACACACACACACACACACACACACACACACACACACACAGCCACGCCTGCCTCCCTGGAAAAAGGAGGAAAAAACTAAGTTTTTTGGAGGGAAAACGCACGGGAGCCGAAAAGGGGGCCGGCCTGCTTGCCGAGAGAGTCGAGGCGCGGGAAAGTGCACGGAGGGAGCACGGGAACGGGGAGGGGGAGAGAGAGAGACACAGAGACACACAGATGGACGAGAGACGAGACCGGAGAGGAAGGAGCTCCGGTCCACCTCGCTTGCTTGCTAGCTACGTCTGTCTTTTCACCGCTGAGAGAAGGTAGTGCACCGTTCCCGGAGGCGCTGCAATACCGGGCCGATGCGTGGAGAGGACGGAGCAAGCTCCTGATCCAGCTCCCTGTTCCAAAAATCCGTTTAATATGTGGTCCCCCGATGGGGGACGTATCAGATATTAAACTGATAAGAACAGATACTACACTTGATCTTAGCCAAAAGGCCGAGACGAGAAGCGATGCCCGACGCCGGCCTTGGGCGGGCGCGCGGGCGTCCGGCTGGCGCGCAGCGGCGCAGGCCGACGCCTCTGGAGCCCGGTCCGCACGCGGCTGCCGGCCGCCCGGACTCCGCTCTCCCCCTCTCTTGCCTGCCTGCTTGCTCGCCTGCCTGCCCGCCAGTCCCGGGCGGGGGCCCTGCTCTTTGATCTCCTGTCAACGGCCCGACAACGACCGCAGCCGCGGGGGGCGCCAGCCGGCCGGCCTCCTTAGCTTAGGCCCCTCCCACCAGCAGCAGCCGTGCCGAGTGAGCTGCAAGCGAAAGCGGACCGTCGGCACCTGCGGGCAGAGGCAAGGGGCAGCGCTCTCTCGGGAGGGACGGGGACACACACACACCTGCCTGCCTGCCGAAAAAAAGAAAGAAAAGGTGTATATACTAAGTTTTTTGGAGGGAAAACGGCCGGCTGTCGAAAGGGGCCCGCCTGCAAGGACGGGGACACACACACACACACACACACACACACACACACACACACACACACACACACACACACAAGCCACGCCTGCCTCCCTGGAAAAAGGAGGAAAAAACTAAGTTTTTTGGAGGGAAAACGCACGGGAGCCGAAAAGGGGGCCGGCCTGCTTGCCGAGAGAGTCGAGGCGCGGGAAAGTGCACGGAGGGAGCACGGGAACGGGGAGGGGGAGAGAGAGAGACACAGAGACACACAGATGGACGAGAGACGAGACCGGAGAGGAAGGAGCTCCGGTCCACCTCGCTTGCTTGCTAGCTACGTCTGTCTTTTCACCGCTGAGAGAAGGTAGTGCACCGTTCCCGGAGGCGCTGCAATACCGGGCCGATGCGTGGAGAGGACGGAGCAAGCTCCTGATCCAGCTCCCTGTTCCAAAAATCCGTTTAATATGTGGTCCCCCGATGGGGGACGTATCAGATATTAAACTGATAAGAACAGATTTTTTATATTTTTTTATTAGAAAAAAGTTCGTTAACAAATCATAAAACAGTCCCACACCAACACCCCCCTAATGTCCCGTGCACAAATCCTTCCAGCGCTCTTTTGCTGCGGCAAACCCCCATCTATGAATGTCCCACTGGACCCTCCTGGCCACCTCCTCCTTCACCCTCCGCAGGATCCCAAAAGCAGGCTTCTCCACGCCGTGCTTCACCAGGTCTGTCCGGGCATCCCAGATGAAGGCCTTGACCAGGCTGACCAGTAGCCACAGCAGGAATTTCCGGTTCCGGCCCCGGATGCCGGCGATCCCTTTCAGGACGGACGCTTGCGTGATGGGGGAATCGGGGCTTACCTGTGCAAAGAGGGTCCCGCACGATCTCCACACCCTCTGGGCGAAGGCACACTCCCAGAAGACGTGACCCACCGTCTCTTCGCCCGCGCAGCCGTGTCGCGGGCACAGGCTCTGTCTGGAGAGCCCGTGCGCATGCATGACGGCCCTGACCGTCAGCCGACCCCACACGCAGAGCCAGTTCAGGTCCTTCAGCTTGTTATCCAGCCCCTCCGGCTGGACCCGCTGCCAGATGATCCGGGACACACCCGGGATCGCCGGCCGTTCTTCCGCCTTCACCATCCTGTACATGGTCCTGTGATTCAAACAGTTCGTCCCTTCCTTGATCCCCGGGTGTGCCCGCAGCCACCGCACTGCGTGGCGGTCCCAGACGAAGTTGAAGATGCTCCTCACCAGATCTCTCCGCTTCCGGACCGGCAGGGGGTACACTACCGCCAGGTGGAGAAGCAGAGGCAGGACTTCCGCCTTCAGTACCAGCGCCTTCCCGATCCAGGTTAGCGATCGTTGCTGCCACAGGCCTAGCTTCCGGTTGACTTTCCGGAACCCGGCCTCCCAGTTGACACCTCCAGGATCTGTGGAGTGAAAGCTCACCCCCAGGATCTTCAGCGGCCCAGTCGTCCGTGACAGACCGCCAAAGTCCCGCGGCTCGCTCGGCCAGGTCCCGAAGACCTTCACTAAGCTCTTGGCCCTGTTCAGTCGGGCGCCGGTACCTCTTGAGAAATCCTCGACAATGCTGAGCGCCCTCCCCAGGCCGCCTTCAGAGCCCAGGAAGAGCGTGACGTCGTCTGCATATGCCGCGATCTTCGCCATCTGCCCTCCTCCACCTGGCACCAGGATCCCATCCACTCCCGGATCCCTCCTGAGCTGGTCCAGGAGGATCTCTAGGAAAAGCACATACAGCAGGGGCGAGAGAGGACAGCCCTGTCGCACACCACACCGCACTGGAATATGCCCGCCCAACGCTCCGTTGACGCATACCCGGGATGCCACCCCGTTGTACAAGGTCCGGACCCACCTGACAAACCCGTCCGGCAGACCCTTCCTCTCCAGGAGTGCCCACAGAATCTCGTGATGGACCCGGTCAAAGGCCTTGGTCTGGTCGAGGCTCACCAGCAGGAGCGGCAGGCCTCTATCTTCCACCCACGCGATGACGTCGCGGATCAGCTGCAGGGTCCAGCTGATCTTGCGGCCTGCCACACCACACGTCTGGTCAGCCTGCACCAAGGCCGGCATCACTGTTCTCAGGCGGCCGCCCAGCACCCTGGCCAAGATCTTATAGTCAGTGCACAGGAGCTGGATTGGCCGCCAATTCCCCAGGTCTGCCTTGTCACCTCCCTTATGGACGAGGGAGATGACACCGATCTTCATGGTGGCACCGAGCCCATCACGATCCAGCACCTCGTTGAATACCTGCACCAAGAGCGGCTCCAGCTGGTCAAAAAAGGTGAGGTAAAACTCGGTCGGTAGACCGTCTATGCCAGGGACAGTGCCCTTCTTCATCCCCATCAGGGCAGATCGGATCTCTGCCCCTGACACTGCCCCGCCCAGAGCAGCGGGGTCGTCTACCGCCGGCTCCACTCCGTCCAGGAGCCTGCTCCTGATACCGGCGTCGGTCTCCTTCTCAGCAAACAGGGTGCTGTAATATTCTGTGGCACACTCCAACATCCCGGGTATGGAAGTGGCTACAGACCCGTCCGTCCTCCGAACGCCGTCAAAGAAGCCTCGCTCTTGTTGCCTCCTCACGGCGCCGAAGAACTGGGACGAGCAGCTTTCGTCATTCTCCCTCCAGACTCCACGGAGCCTGAAAAGAAAGTCCTTAGCCCACTGCAGCCACTTACCCCTAAGCAGGCTCTTGATGTGGGCGATCTTCTCCCCCTCGTAAGCGCCCCCTTGGTTCAGCTGCGCATACAGTGCCTCGAGCTCCTCCTGGAGCTTGGTGCACTGGCGGTCCTCCAAGCTGCGGCGGATCCTGCAGTACTTCTTCGTCACCACCGCGATGGTGCGCTTACAGGACTCCCACCAGTGCACCGCCGAACTGAAGGCGTCCCTCCTCTCCGCACATGCCCTCAGCACTGTAGCGATCTTCCTCTGGTATCTCGCCTCCTGCAGGACTTGCCTGTTCAGCTTCCAGTATCCGGCCTGGAAACGAGGGTCCTCAACACCAAAGGAAGCCGTCAGCATGTGATGGTCGGAAAACCAAGTAGGGGTCGCTTGCCTGCTTAGGGTCGTCCAGTTCGCCGAAGTGAAGACATAATCCAGCCGCCTGAAGGTCCCCCTTCCGTTGTCCCAGGTGTGATGTGCGACATCCTGAAATCCGTCCCGCAGGCCAAAATCTGCAATCAGAGACCGTAACCCATGGGCACCCTCACCTTGTGAGTCCCCCAGGTCGATGTTAAAATCCCCGCCGATGATCAGCTCTCTGTTTGTGTACAGCAGGGGCTCCAGATCTTTCAGGAAGGAGCCCTGCTGCCGCCGGTCCGCCGGGACATACACACCGATCAGCCGGGTCCGCACCCCGTGCCGGGTCCCGTCGACCACCAGCAGGCGCCCGGGGACCACAGAGCTGACCACCTGTGCCGCAAACCCTGGGGAACCACACAGGATGCCCACGCCAGAGGAGTTCACCCCCCCAACGCTCCACCACGAGGGCCCCTTTGTCCACTCCTTCTGGTAAGCGAGCACATCGTCGTGGTCTTTCAGATGGGTCTCCTGCAAAAAGCAAATATCCAAAAGCCTTTGGGACAAATATCGGAAAACTCCAGCTCGTTTCTCCCGGTTCCGCAGACCCCTCACATTAGCCGTGGCCACTGTGAAGGTCATGGCTGCTCCGGGGGGCTGTCACTCTCCATACCGTCGCTGGAGCTAGAGCTGAGTGGATGCTCTGCCCCTGCTGCACTGACCGAACTGTCGGTGTCTGTCCCCTCGATGTAGGTGACCGAAGGGACTGGGCTCACGCCCACCTCCATGTCAGAGACGGGGTCGGGCCCGGGATCGAGAACAAATCCGGGGCTGGGACCGAGGCCGGGGTCGGGGCCCCGGTCAGGGTGGGGGTCGGGGTCGGGGTCGGGGGGAGGGGGGTCGGGAGAGGGGTTGGGGCTGGAGCCCGGGTCAGGGTCAGGCCGGCGCGAATACTCGCGGTCCGGGGTGTCGACCTGGCACGTCACCACAGGGCTCCCCCCACCTGAAAGGCACTGCGCCACAGAGAAGGGGCCCCGTGCCATGACTCTGTCTCCCTGCCCAGGGGGGAGGGAGCCTGTGGTGTCCCCCAGCTCCTGGCCGTCCTGCGTTGACGCTGGCGCTGCCCCCTCCTCCATCTCCTCCTGGTCTGCCATCACCTCCCGGTCTGCCATCACCTCCTGCTCTGGCGCCGTCACCAGAGCTGCTACCGTCTCCGGGACGAGCTCCGCCTCCCCGTAGTACTCCCTGGATGTCTTCTTCTTCTTGTCGCCCGTCTCCATCTGTCCCTTGCCAGCCTGCGACCGCTTCCTAGGCTTCTTCCTCAACACAGGCATGTGGTGCATCTCCTCCTCCTCCTCACCTGCCCCCCGTGCTGCGGTTGGTCCTGCGTCTGCTCGGGCGGGGGGGGGGGCCTTCACCACATCCGCCCAGCTCCCGACCACCCCGTCTTCGACCCGAGATGGTCCCTCCTGCGGATCGTCGCCGTCCTCCTCATGCTGCCTCCCCTTCCCCTTCCCTTTCCGTCTCGGCCGCACCACCACCGTCCATCCGGCATCCTTCCCGGCTCCCCCAGGGACCGCTCCACCACCATCCTGATGTTCGTCCTCGGTGTCCCCAGCCTCACTGCCGTCCGACTCCGTTTCTCCCACCGCCAGGCCGGATCCGTCATGGACAGCTCTGGCATACTCGGCGTTCCTAAGGAGGCAGTTGCGATACAAATGGCCAGTGTTGCCACACAAGGAACACTCTTTAACGGGGCAGTTCCGGGCCTGATGACCCCGCCGGTGGCACTTCCCACACTCCGCCGCGTTGCACTCGGCCTCCCGGTGCCCGGACTCCCGACACTTCCGACAGAACGGCGGCTGATTCCCGTAGAACAAGTACCCCCTACCTGGACCAATGGCGAAAGTGGCAGGCGGGTGGGCGAAACCATCCTTACTTCTGTCATCTGGCCTCAGCTCAACGTGATACTGCCTCTTCCCGGTCCAGACCTTGCAGGGGTCCATGATGATACGAGGGGGGTCCAACACGTCGACGTAACGACGGAGGAAGGTCGTGACGTCACTATCGGGAACAAAGGGGTCAAACATGTGCAGAATCACTGACCTTTCATTGTTGCTCTGGAGCCCCAGACACACGTAATTCTCCAGCCTGCCACTTTCCTTAGCCTTCATGATCTTCTCGGAAGCGCCACGATGTCCTTTCTCCTCCACGAACGAGAGATCCATATAGCGCTGCGCCCGATTCCCCTGCAAGCACTTGATATCCGCCACGTCCAAACCCAGGATCCCAAAAAGGATCTCCTCTTCGAAGACGTCCCTCCCCGGCATCTCTCCATCCGGCTTCCAGATGAAGCGGATGGTCTTCCGGATCTTGGGACCCTCCTCAGCCGTCCTCGCCGCCCCGGGATCCGCAGCCATCGTTCCGCAGCCTTTGCGGCTGCCGAAGCAGCCTTCTCACCAAAACCGAAGTCTTCTGGTGTCCAAGCGTCCAATCCAGGAAACGAAAATCCGAAGCGCAGTCCAGGCCAATCCAAAGTCCAAATCCGGCAAATCCAGCAGCGTAGTCTCCTCCAGGCGGTGTCCTCTCCGGTCTTCTCTCCCCGGTCTTTTGGTGTTACCTCAGCCGCGGGCCTGCCACGTACTAAGGATCGCAGCCAAAAGGCCGAGAAGCGATGCCCGACGCCGGCCTTGGGCGGGCGCGCGGGCGTCCGGCTGGCGCGCAGCGGCGCAGGCCGACGCCTCTGGAGCCCGGTCCGCACGCGGCTGCCGGCCGCCCGGACTCCGCTCTCCCCCTCTCTTGCCTGCCTGCTTGCTCGCCTGCCTGCCCGCCAGTCCCGGGCGGGGGCCCTGCTCTTTGATCTCCTGTCAACGGCCCGACAACGACCGCAGCCGCGGGGGGCGCCAGCCGGCCGGCCTCCTTAGCTTAGGCCCCTCCCACCAGCAGCAGCCGTGCCGAGTGAGCTGCAAGCGAAAGCGGACCGTCGGCACCTGCGGGCAGAGGCAAGGGGCAGCGCTCTCTCGGGAGGGACGGGGACACACACACACCTGCCTGCCTGCCGAAAAAAAGAAAGAAAAGGTGTATATACTAAGTTTTTTGGAGGGAAAACGGCCGGCTGTCGAAAGGGGCCCGCCTGCAAGGACGGGGACACACACACACACACACACACACACACACACACACACACACACACACACACACACACACACAAGCCACGCCTGCCTCCCTGGAAAAAGGAGGAAAAAACTAAGTTTTTTGGAGGGAAAACGCACGGGAGCCGAAAAGGGGGCCGGCCTGCTTGCCGAGAGAGTCGAGGCGCGGGAAAGTGCACGGAGGGAGCACGGGAACGGGGAGGGGGAGAGAGAGAGACACAGAGACACACAGATGGACGAGAGACGAGACCGGAGAGGAAGGAGCTCCGGTCCACCTCGCTTGCTTGCTAGCTACGTCTGTCTTTTCACCGCTGAGAGAAGGTAGTGCACCGTTCCCGGAGGCGCTGCAATACCGGGCCGATGCGTGGAGAGGACGGAGCAAGCTCCTGATCCAGCTCCCTGTTCCAAAAATCCGTTTAATATGTGGTCCCCCGATGGGGGACGTATCAGATATTAAACTGATAAGAACAGATACTACACTTGATCTTAGCCAAAAGGCCGAGAAGCGATGCCCGACGCCGGCCTTGGGCGGGCGCGCGGGCGTCCGGCTGGCGCGCAGCGGCGCAGGCCGACGCCTCTGGAGCCCGGTCCGCACGCGGCTGCCGGCCGCCCGGACTCCGCTCTCCCCCTCTCTTGCCTGCCTGCTTGCTCGCCTGCCTGCCCGCCAGTCCCGGGCGGGGGCCCTGCTCTTTGATCTCCTGTCAACGGCCCGACAACGACCGCAGCCGCGGGGGGCGCCAGCCGGCCGGCCTCCTTAGCTTAGGCCCCTCCCACCAGCAGCAGCCGTGCCGAGTGAGCTGCAAGCGAAAGCGGACCGTCGGCACCTGCGGGCAGAGGCAAGGGGCAGCGCTCTCTCGGGAGGGACGGGGACACACACACACCTGCCTGCCTGCCGAAAAAAAGAAAGAAAAGGTGTATATACTAAGTTTTTTGGAGGGAAAACGGCCGGCTGTCGAAAGGGGCCCGCCTGCAAGGACGGGGACACACACACACACACACACACACACACACACACACACACACACACACACACACACACACAAGCCACGCCTGCCTCCCTGGAAAAAGGAGGAAAAAACTAAGTTTTTTGGAGGGAAAACGCACGGGAGCCGAAAAGGGGGCCGGCCTGCTTGCCGAGAGAGTCGAGGCGCGGGAAAGTGCACGGAGGGAGCACGGGAACGGGGAGGGGGAGAGAGAGAGACACAGAGACACACAGATGGACGAGAGACGAGACCGGAGAGGAAGGAGCTCCGGTCCACCTCGCTTGCTTGCTAGCTACGTCTGTCTTTTCACCGCTGAGAGAAGGTAGTGCACCGTTCCCGGAGGCGCTGCAATACCGGGCCGATGCGTGGAGAGGACGGAGCAAGCTCCTGATCCAGCTCCCTGTTCCAAAAATCCGTTTAATATGTGGTCCCCCGATGGGGGACGTATCAGATATTAAACTGATAAGAACAGATACTACACTTGATCTTAGCCAAAAGGCCGAGAAGCGATGCCCGACGCCGGCCTTGGGCGGGCGCGCGGGCGTCCGGCTGGCGCGCAGCGGCGCAGGCCGACGCCTCTGGAGCCCGGTCCGCACGCGGCTGCCGGCCGCCCGGACTCCGCTCTCCCCCTCTCTTGCCTGCCTGCTTGCTCGCCTGCCTGCCCGCCAGTCCCGGGCGGGGGCCCTGCTCTTTGATCTCCTGTCAACGGCCCGACAACGACCGCAGCCGCGGGGGGCGCCAGCCGGCCGGCCTCCTTAGCTTAGGCCCCTCCCACCAGCAGCAGCCGTGCCGAGTGAGCTGCAAGCGAAAGCGGACCGTCGGCACCTGCGGGCAGAGGCAAGGGGCAGCGCTCTCTCGGGAGGGACGGGGACACACACACACCTGCCTGCCTGCCGAAAAAAAGAAAGAAAAGGTGTATATACTAAGTTTTTTGGAGGGAAAACGGCCGGCTGTCGAAAGGGGCCCGCCTGCAAGGACGGGGACACACACACACACACACACACACACACACACACACACACACACACACACACACACACAAGCCACGCCTGCCTCCCTGGAAAAAGGAGGAAAAAACTAAGTTTTTTGGAGGGAAAACGCACGGGAGCCGAAAAGGGGGCCGGCCTGCTTGCCGAGAGAGTCGAGGCGCGGGAAAGTGCACGGAGGGAGCACGGGAACGGGGAGGGGGAGAGAGAGAGACACAGAGACACACAGATGGACGAGAGACGAGACCGGAGAGGAAGGAGCTCCGGTCCACCTCGCTTGCTTGCTAGCTACGTCTGTCTTTTCACCGCTGAGAGAAGGTAGTGCACCGTTCCCGGAGGCGCTGCAATACCGGGCCGATGCGTGGAGAGGACGGAGCAAGCTCCTGATCCAGCTCCCTGTTCCAAAAATCCGTTTAATATGTGGTCCCCCGATGGGGGACGTATCAGATATTAAACTGATAAGAACAGATACTACACTTGATCTTAGCCAAAAGGCCGAGAAGCGATGCCCGACGCCGGCCTTGGGCGGGCGCGCGGGCGTCCGGCTGGCGCGCAGCGGCGCAGGCCGACGCCTCTGGAGCCCGGTCCGCACGCGGCTGCCGGCCGCCCGGACTCCGCTCTCCCCCTCTCTTGCCTGCCTGCTTGCTCGCCTGCCTGCCCGCCAGTCCCGGGCGGGGGCCCTGCTCTTTGATCTCCTGTCAACGGCCCGACAACGACCGCAGCCGCGGGGGGCGCCAGCCGGCCGGCCTCCTTAGCTTAGGCCCCTCCCACCAGCAGCAGCCGTGCCGAGTGAGCTGCAAGCGAAAGCGGACCGTCGGCACCTGCGGGCAGAGGCAAGGGGCAGCGCTCTCTCGGGAGGGACGGGGACACACACACACCTGCCTGCCTGCCGAAAAAAAGAAAGAAAAGGTGTATATACTAAGTTTTTTGGAGGGAAAACGGCCGGCTGTCGAAAGGGGCCCGCCTGCAAGGACGGGGACACACACACACACACACACACACACACACACACACACACACACACACACACACACACACAAGCCACGCCTGCCTCCCTGGAAAAAGGAGGAAAAAACTAAGTTTTTTGGAGGGAAAACGCACGGGAGCCGAAAAGGGGGCCGGCCTGCTTGCCGAGAGAGTCGAGGCGCGGGAAAGTGCACGGAGGGAGCACGGGAACGGGGAGGGGGAGAGAGAGAGACACAGAGACACACAGATGGACGAGAGACGAGACCGGAGAGGAAGGAGCTCCGGTCCACCTCGCTTGCTTGCTAGCTACGTCTGTCTTTTCACCGCTGAGAGAAGGTAGTGCACCGTTCCCGGAGGCGCTGCAATACCGGGCCGATGCGTGGAGAGGACGGAGCAAGCTCCTGATCCAGCTCCCTGTTCCAAAAATCCGTTTAATATGTGGTCCCCCGATGGGGGACGTATCAGATATTAAACTGATAAGAACAGATACTACACTTGATCTTAGCCAAAAGGCCGAGAAGCGATGCCCGACGCCGGCCTTGGGCGGGCGCGCGGGCGTCCGGCTGGCGCGCAGCGGCGCAGGCCGACGCCTCTGGAGCCCGGTCCGCACGCGGCTGCCGGCCGCCCGGACTCCGCTCTCCCCCTCTCTTGCCTGCCTGCTTGCTCGCCTGCCTGCCCGCCAGTCCCGGGCGGGGGCCCTGCTCTTTGATCTCCTGTCAACGGCCCGACAACGACCGCAGCCGCGGGGGGCGCCAGCCGGCCGGCCTCCTTAGCTTAGGCCCCTCCCACCAGCAGCAGCCGTGCCGAGTGAGCTGCAAGCGAAAGCGGACCGTCGGCACCTGCGGGCAGAGGCAAGGGGCAGCGCTCTCTCGGGAGGGACGGGGACACACACACACCTGCCTGCCTGCCGAAAAAAAGAAAGAAAAGGTGTATATACTAAGTTTTTTGGAGGGAAAACGGCCGGCTGTCGAAAGGGGCCCGCCTGCAAGGACGGGGACACACACACACACACACACACACACACACACACACACACACACACACACACACACACACAAGCCACGCCTGCCTCCCTGGAAAAAGGAGGAAAAAACTAAGTTTTTTGGAGGGAAAACGCACGGGAGCCGAAAAGGGGGCCGGCCTGCTTGCCGAGAGAGTCGAGGCGCGGGAAAGTGCACGGAGGGAGCACGGGAACGGGGAGGGGGAGAGAGAGAGACACAGAGACACACAGATGGACGAGAGACGAGACCGGAGAGGAAGGAGCTCCGGTCCACCTCGCTTGCTTGCTAGCTACGTCTGTCTTTTCACCGCTGAGAGAAGGTAGTGCACCGTTCCCGGAGGCGCTGCAATACCGGGCCGATGCGTGGAGAGGACGGAGCAAGCTCCTGATCCAGCTCCCTGTTCCAAAAATCCGTTTAATATGTGGTCCCCCGATGGGGGACGTATCAGATATTAAACTGATAAGAACAGATACTACACTTGATCTTAGCCAAAAGGCCGAGAAGCGATGCCCGACGCCGGCCTTGGGCGGGCGCGCGGGCGTCCGGCTGGCGCGCAGCGGCGCAGGCCGACGCCTCTGGAGCCCGGTCCGCACGCGGCTGCCGGCCGCCCGGACTCCGCTCTCCCCCTCTCTTGCCTGCCTGCTTGCTCGCCTGCCTGCCCGCCAGTCCCGGGCGGGGGCCGCTCTTTGATCTCCTGTCAACGGCCCGACAACGACCGCAGCCGCGGGGGGCGCCAGCCGGCCGGCCTCCTTAGCTTAGGCCCCTCCCACCAGCAGCAGCCGTGCCGAGTGAGCTGCAAGCGAAAGCGGACCGTCGGCACCTGCGGGCAGAGGCAAGGGGCAGCGCTCTCTCGGGAGGGACGGGGACACACACACACCTGCCTGCCTGCCGAAAAAAAGAAAGAAAAGGTGTATATACTAAGTTTTTTGGAGGGAAAACGGCCGGCTGTCGAAAGGGGCCCGCCTGCAAGGACGGGGACACACACACACACACACACACACACACACACACACACACACACACACACACACACACAAGCCACGCCTGCCTCCCTGGAAAAAGGAGGAAAAAACTAAGTTTTTTGGAGGGAAAACGCACGGGAGCCGAAAAGGGGGCCGGCCTGCTTGCCGAGAGAGTCGAGGCGCGGGAAAGTGCACGGAGGGAGCACGGGAACGGGGAGGGGGAGAGAGAGAGACACAGAGACACACAGATGGACGAGAGACGAGACCGGAGAGGAAGGAGCTCCGGTCCACCTCGCTTGCTTGCTAGCTACGTCTGTCTTTTCACCGCTGAGAGAAGGTAGTGCACCGTTCCCGGAGGCGCTGCAATACCGGGCCGATGCGTGGAGAGGACGGAGCAAGCTCCTGATCCAGCTCCCTGTTCCAAAAATCCGTTTAATATGTGGTCCCCCGATGGGGGACGTATCAGATATTAAACTGATAAGAACAGATACTACACTTGATCTTAGCCAAAAGGCCGAGAAGCGATGCCCGACGCCGGCCTTGGGCGGGCGCGCGGGCGTCCGGCTGGCGCGCAGCGGCGCAGGCCGACGCCTCTGGAGCCCGGTCCGCACGCGGCTGCCGGCCGCCCGGACTCCGCTCTCCCCCTCTCTTGCCTGCCTGCTTGCTCGCCTGCCTGCCCGCCAGTCCCGGGCGGGGGCCCTGCTCTTTGATCTCCTGTCAACGGCCCGACAACGACCGCAGCCGCGGGGGGCGCCAGCCGGCCGGCCTCCTTAGCTTAGGCCCCTCCCACCAGCAGCAGCCGTGCCGAGTGAGCTGCAAGCGAAAGCGGACCGTCGGCACCTGCGGGCAGAGGCAAGGGGCAGCGCTCTCTCGGGAGGGACGGGGACACACACACACCTGCCTGCCTGCCGAAAAAAAGAAAGAAAAGGTGTATATACTAAGTTTTTTGGAGGGAAAACGGCCGGCTGTCGAAAGGGGCCCGCCTGCAAGGACGGGGACACACACACACACACACACACACACACACACACACACACACACACACACACACACACACACAAGCCACGCCTGCCTCCCTGGAAAAAGGAGGAAAAAACTAAGTTTTTTGGAGGGAAAACGCACGGGAGCCGAAAAGGGGGCCGGCCTGCTTGCCGAGAGAGTCGAGGCGCGGGAAAGTGCACGGAGGGAGCACGGGAACGGGGAGGGGGAGAGAGAGAGACACAGAGACACACAGATGGACGAGAGACGAGACCGGAGAGGAAGGAGCTCCGGTCCACCTCGCTTGCTTGCTAGCTACGTCTGTCTTTTCACCGCTGAGAGAAGGTAGTGCACCGTTCCCGGAGGCGCTGCAATACCGGGCCGATGCGTGGAGAGGACGGAGCAAGCTCCTGATCCAGCTCCCTGTTCCAAAAATCCGTTTAATATGTGGTCCCCCGATGGGGGACGTATCAGATATTAAACTGATAAGAACAGATTTTTTTTTATATTTATTAGAAAAACAGTACAAAAACAGAGCTTAAAAGTTTAATCTACCCACCACCTTTAACACCACGTGATCAAGTCCTTCCAGCGCTCCTTTGCGGCTGCGAAACCCCAGCGCATTATATCCCATCGGATTCTTCGGACCACATCCGCTTTCACTCTCCTCAGGATGCCTGCGATGGTCACCTCCACGCCGTTCCTGACCAGCTCAGTCCGTGCTTCCCACACGTACAGCTTCGTGAGACTGATCAGGAGCCACAGTAAGAAGCTGGCGGTCCAGGGACGGGAACCGGGCACTCCTCGCAGCACCATCCGCAGTGACAAGGGGGAATCCAGACCTACCTGTGCGTATAGGTGTCTGCTGGTCCTCCACACCCCCTGCACGAACCCGCACTCCCAAAACACGTGGTTCACGGTCTCTTCACCTGTGCAGCCGTGTCTTGGGCACTGACTCTGCCGTGATAGTCCATGCGCATGCATGACGGACCTGACCGCCAACCGACCCCACGCGCAGAGCCAGTTCAAGTCCTTCAACTTGTTGTCCAGGCCCTTTGGTTGGGCCTGCTGCCAGATTTCCCTGGGCACACCCAGGATCGCTGGCCTTTCTGACGTCAAAAGGGTCTTGTACATGAGCCTGTGGCTCAGCGCAGTCGTTCCTCCTTTGACCTCCGGGTGTGCCCGCAGCCACTGCACTGCGTGCCGGTAGTGCAGTGGGAGCCGCTCCGCCTTCGGGGTCGTGTTGCTCCAGACGGTCAGGTGTCGCATGCTCGTCGAGAGCCAGAGGCTCACAAACCGGCTACACAGGTGGGGCGGGTTCTCGTGCAGGATGACGCACAGGCCGGCGACAAACACACAGTCCAACTTCACCGGGAAGTCTGGAATCCCTCTGCCGCCGTCCGCGACGGGCCTACACATGTCCGTTCTTCTTATGCGCTCGTATGAGTGCCCCCAAACAAAGCCAAAGATGGTCCTCACCAGTTCCTTCCGTCGTCCTGCAGGTAGGGGGTATACCACTGCCAGGTGGAGCAGCAGGGGCAGGATCTCTACCTTCAGCACCAGCGCCTTCCCTATCCAGGTCAAAGACCGCTTCTGCCAAAGGCCCAGCTTTTGATTGATCCTTCGGAACCTGGCCTCCCAGTTCAAGCCCGCGGGGTCCACGTTGTGGAAGAGGACCCCCAAGACTTTCACTGGGCCGGTCGTCCTCGTCAGCCCTCCAAACGTCCGTGGTTCACATGGCCAGGTCCCGAACAGTTTAACCAGGCTTTTGGCGTGGTTCAGTCGGGCGCCGGTGCCTCTAGAGAAGGCCTCCACGATGTCCAACGCCCTCCCCAGGCCGCTTTCAGAGCCCAGGAAGAGCGTGATGTCGTCCGCATAAGCGGCGATCTTGGCTTCCTGCCCTCCTCCACCTGGCACTCGGATTCCTTCCACTCCGGGATCCGTCCTCAACTGGTCCAGCAGGAGCTCGATGTAAATGACGTACAACAGGGGGGAGAGAGGACAGCCCTGTCGCACACCACACCTTACGGGGATGCTCCTCCCCACTGCGCCGTTAATACATACCCGGGATATTGCGCCGTCGTACAGAGTCCTGATCCACCTAACAAAACTGTCAGGCAGACCCTTCTTCCGCAACAGCGCCCACAGGATCCCATGATGGACCCGGTCAAAAGCCTTCGCCTGGTCCAAGCTCACCAGCATGAGCGGCAGGCCCCTGTCCTCCACCCAGGAGATGACGTCTCGGATCAGCTGCAGCGTCCAGCTGATCTTTCTTCCTGCCACGCCACATGTCTGGTCAGCCTTGACCAGCTCCGGCATTACGGTTCTCAGGCGGCCGCCCAGCACCCTGGCCAAGATCTTATAGTCCGTGCACAGGAGCTGGATCGGCCTCCAGTTGCCCAGGTCCGCCTTGTCTCCACTCTTGAAAATCAAGGAGACGACTCCGGTCTTCATCGAGAGGCCCAACCCACCGCCGTTCAGGACCTCATTGAAAACCTGCACTAGGAAAGGCTCCAGCTGACTCCAGAAGGTGCGGTAAAACTCGGTCGGCAGGCCGTCAACGCCAGGGACAGTGCCTTTCTTCAAACCCAGCATTGCCGTTCGGACCTCTGCCCCCGACACTGGACCGACCAGTGCGGATGGGTCTTCTACCGCCGTCTCCACACCCTCCAAGAGCCTGTCCTTAGTGCTCGAGTCGATCTCCTTCTCTGAAAACAAGGCTTCGTAGAATCCTGTGGCGCACCTCAACATCCCGGGTATATCCGTGGCTGCAGTCCCGTCTTCGCGCCGGATGGTGTCGAAAAGACTGCGCTCTTGCTGTCTTCTCACGGCGCTGAAGAACTGGGCCGAGCAGCGTTCTTCTCCTTCCCTCCAGATTCCCTGCAACCTGAAAAGGAAGTCCTGTGCCCGCTGCAGCCACTTGTCCTTAAGCAGGCCTCTGACGTACGCAACTCGTTCGCCATCGAAGGCGCCCCCCTGGTTCAGCTGGCCATACAGTGCCTCAAGCTCCTGCTGGAGTTGGGTGCACTGGCGTTCCTCCAGTCTTCGCCGGATCCAGCAGTATCTTTTGGTAACCGTTGCGATGATGAGTTTACAAGATTCCCACCAGTGCACCGCGGAGCTGAAGAGTGCTCTCCTCTTCTCAAGGTCTCGAAGCACTGCCTCCATCTTCCTTTGGTATCTCGCCTCAAGTAGGACTTGCTTGTTCAGCTTCCAGTATCCGGCCTGGAAGCCGGGGTCCTCGACACCAAAGGAGACTGCCAGCAACTGATGGTCTGAAAACCAGGTGGGGGTCACCTGCCTGCTTAGGACTTTCCACTTTACAGTGGAGAGGATATAATCGAGGCGTCTGAAAATCCCCCGTCCGTTGTCCCAGGTGTGGTGTGCAACGTTATCAAACCCGTCTCGCAATCTGAAATCTGTGATCAAGGACCTCAGCAGGTGAACTCCCTCGCCGTGCGAGTCTCCTAAGTCGACATTGAAGTCGCCGCCCATGATCAGCTCCCTGTTGGTGTATAGCAAGGGCTCCAGATCTCTCAAAAAGGAGCCCTGCTGGCGTCTGTCTGCTGGGGCGTACACACCGATTAGTCTGATCTTCGTCCCCTTCCAGGTGCCATCCACCACCAGCAGACGTCCGGGGATCACTGAGCTGACCATCTGGACGGCGAAGCTTGGCGAGCCACACAGGATACCCACACCGGCAGAGTTCACCCCTCCGACGCTCCACCACGAAGGACCCCTCCTCCACGCCTTCTGGAGGGCCCTCACGTCGTCGAGGTCCTTGAGATGTACTTCTTGGAGGAAACACAGATCCAGATTCTTCTGAGACAGGTATGAAAACACCGCCGTCCGCTTGTCCTTTTGCCTCAAACCCCTCACATTGGCTGTTGCCACCACGAGGGTCATGGTGGCTCTAAGGGGGGGCTGTCACTCTCCATCTCCTCTCCCTGGCCGGGCTCGGGTGAGCTCGCCGCCCCTGCTGTACTCGCAGAGGTGTCACTGTCCGAGGTCTCCATAAAGGCGACCCCCCCCAGGGGGCTGCATTGAAAACCCTGTTCGGGGGTAAGCATGCCGGCCTGGCAGTCCACTATCGGGCTGCCCTCGTCTGTCGCAGCCTGCGCCACCGAGAAGGTGTGGCAGATTGCCGGACCGGACCCCTGTCCGGGAGGCAGAGAGTCCGCGGTGTCATCAGACTCGGAGTCACTCGAGGCTGACTGGGGCGTCTCTTCCACCATCTGTTCCGGGCCTGTCACCTCCTCCCGGTGTTCTCCGTCGTCTCCTCCTTCATCCGTCCTCTTCTTCTTCTCCTGGGTCTCCTTCTGCCGCCTCCCAGCTCGGGACCGTTTCTGCAGTTTCTTTCCTAGGGGGGTAAGAGCTGGTGCCCCCCCCTCCTCTCCCACCGGCCCCGACGCTGCAGATGTTTCTGCCGCCACTAGGGGGCGCGTCCCCCTCACCACATCTGCCCAGCTAGGGTTCCTCACCTCCCGTGAAGTTCCCGGTCGTGCCTCTTCTTCTCCTGCGAGTTCTCCTTGTCCTCCTTCCTGCCCTCCATCCTCCTCCTGCCTTTCCTCCCGGTGCTTACCCCCTTTCCTGTGGGCCTTGCCGCCCTCCGGTCGGTCTTCCTCCTCCCCGTCGGTCTCCTCTGGCCGCTGCACCCAGTCTCGGATCTCCTTCTCCAGGTCCTTGCCCCTCTGGCTGCACTGCCGGAACAAATGCCCCGTGTTCCCACACAGGGAGCACTCCTTTACTGGGCATGCCCGTGTGGAGTGGCCAGTGCGGTGGCACTTCCCACACTCTCCGACAGTGCACGACCCCTCGCGATGTCCAAAGCCACGACACTTCCTGCAAAAATCCGGCTGGTTCCAATAATACAAATACCCCCTACCTGGCCCGATGAAAAAGTTGCCCGGTGGGTGGGCGAAGCCGTCCGGCGACCTTAGATCCTGCCGTAGCTCGACCTGATAGCGGCGCTTCCCAGTCCAGACAGTACGGGTGTCACTGATGACATATGGGCCCTGAAGCACCTCCACGTACCGACGCAAAAAGGTCGTCACATCCTGGTCAGTCAAAAAAGGCTCGAACATGTGGACGACCACCCACCTTTTATTGTCGCCTTGCAGGCCCCCGCACTCATACTCACGCAGTTTCCCGTCCGCCTTCGCTCGTGCACATCTCTCCGCCGCCTCCTTGTGCAGTTTAGCACTGTTGAAGGTGGCATCCATAAATTTCTGTGCCCGGTTCCCCTGCAGACATAAAATATCGCTCGCCTTACATCCCAGAATTCCAAACAGCACTTCGTCTTCGAAAAGCTCACGTCCCGGAGGCTCCGTCTCCGCCTTCCAATGAAAGCGGATGGTCCATCGTACGCTGGGGTTCAGCCCGTCCTTCGTCGCCTCCCCGGGATCCGCAGCCATGACGAAAAGCAGCCTTTCGGCTGCCAAGCAGCCCACGCACCAAAAGTCCCAAGTGAAACGCAAATCCAAAAGTCCGAAATCCAAACGCAAATCCAAGAAAACAGTCCGGGGTCCAAAACGAAACAATCCAGCGGCGTCCTCAGTTGAAAAGTGTTGTCCTCCGATCTCGTCCCTCCCTCGACCTCCGACCTTGGCCAAAAGGCCGAGAAGCGATGCCCGACGCCGGCCTTGGGCGGGCGCGCGGGCGTCCGGCTGGCGCGCAGCGGCGCAGGCCGACGCCTCTGGAGCCCGGTCCGCACGCGGCTGCCGGCCGCCCGGACTCCGCTCTCCCCCTCTCTTGCCTGCCTGCTTGCTCGCCTGCCTGCCCGCCAGTCCCGGGCGGGGGCCCTGCTCTTTGATCTCCTGTCAACGGCCCGACAACGACCGCAGCCGCGGGGGGCGCCAGCCGGCCGGCCTCCTTAGCTTAGGCCCCTCCCACCAGCAGCAGCCGTGCCGAGTGAGCTGCAAGCGAAAGCGGACCGTCGGCACCTGCGGGCAGAGGCAAGGGGCAGCGCTCTCTCGGGAGGGACGGGGACACACACACACCTGCCTGCCTGCCGAAAAAAAGAAAGAAAAGGTGTATATACTAAGTTTTTTGGAGGGAAAACGGCCGGCTGTCGAAAGGGGCCCGCCTGCAAGGACGGGGACACACACACACACACACACACACACACACACACACACACACACACACACACACACACAAGCCACGCCTGCCTCCCTGGAAAAAGGAGGAAAAAACTAAGTTTTTTGGAGGGAAAACGCACGGGAGCCGAAAAGGGGGCCGGCCTGCTTGCCGAGAGAGTCGAGGCGCGGGAAAGTGCACGGAGGGAGCACGGGAACGGGGAGGGGGAGAGAGAGAGACACAGAGACACACAGATGGACGAGAGACGAGACCGGAGAGGAAGGAGCTCCGGTCCACCTCGCTTGCTTGCTAGCTACGTCTGTCTTTTCACCGCTGAGAGAAGGTAGTGCACCGTTCCCGGAGGCGCTGCAATACCGGGCCGATGCGTGGAGAGGACGGAGCAAGCTCCTGATCCAGCTCCCTGTTCCAAAAATCCGTTTAATATGTGGTCCCCCGATGGGGGACGTATCAGATATTAAACTGATAAGAACAGATACTACACTTGATCTTAGCCAAAAGGCCGAGAAGCGATGCCCGACGCCGGCCTTGGGCGGGCGCGCGGGCGTCCGGCTGGCGCGCAGCGGCGCAGGCCGACGCCTCTGGAGCCCGGTCCGCACGCGGCTGCCGGCCGCCCGGACTCCGCTCTCCCCCTCTCTTGCCTGCCTGCTTGCTCGCCTGCCTGCCCGCCAGTCCCGGGCGGGGGCCCTGCTCTTTGATCTCCTGTCAACGGCCCGACAACGACCGCAGCCGCGGGGGGCGCCAGCCGGCCGGCCTCCTTAGCTTAGGCCCCTCCCACCAGCAGCAGCCGTGCCGAGTGAGCTGCAAGCGAAAGCGGACCGTCGGCACCTGCGGGCAGAGGCAAGGGGCAGCGCTCTCTCGGGAGGGACGGGGACACACACACACCTGCCTGCCTGCCGAAAAAAAGAAAGAAAAGGTGTATATACTAAGTTTTTTGGAGGGAAAACGGCCGGCTGTCGAAAGGGGCCCGCCTGCAAGGACGGGGACACACACACACACACACACACACACACACACACACACACACACACACACACACACACAAGCCACGCCTGCCTCCCTGGAAAAAGGAGGAAAAAACTAAGTTTTTTGGAGGGAAAACGCACGGGAGCCGAAAAGGGGGCCGGCCTGCTTGCCGAGAGAGTCGAGGCGCGGGAAAGTGCACGGAGGGAGCACGGGAACGGGGAGGGGGAGAGAGAGAGACACAGAGACACACAGATGGACGAGAGACGAGACCGGAGAGGAAGGAGCTCCGGTCCACCTCGCTTGCTTGCTAGCTACGTCTGTCTTTTCACCGCTGAGAGAAGGTAGTGCACCGTTCCCGGAGGCGCTGCAATACCGGGCCGATGCGTGGAGAGGACGGAGCAAGCTCCTGATCCAGCTCCCTGTTCCAAAAATCCGTTTAATATGTGGTCCCCCGATGGGGGACGTATCAGATATTAAACTGATAAGAACAGATACTACACTTGATCTTAGCCAAAAGGCCGAGAAGCGATGCCCGACGCCGGCCTTGGGCGGGCGCGCGGGCGTCCGGCTGGCGCGCAGCGGCGCAGGCCGACGCCTCTGGAGCCCGGTCCGCACGCGGCTGCCGGCCGCCCGGACTCCGCTCTCCCCCTCTCTTGCCTGCCTGCTTGCTCGCCTGCCTGCCCGCCAGTCCCGGGCGGGGGCCCTGCTCTTTGATCTCCTGTCAACGGCCCGACAACGACCGCAGCCGCGGGGGGCGCCAGCCGGCCGGCCTCCTTAGCTTAGGCCCCTCCCACCAGCAGCAGCCGTGCCGAGTGAGCTGCAAGCGAAAGCGGACCGTCGGCACCTGCGGGCAGAGGCAAGGGGCAGCGCTCTCTCGGGAGGGACGGGGACACACACACACCTGCCTGCCTGCCGAAAAAAAGAAAGAAAAGGTGTATATACTAAGTTTTTTGGAGGGAAAACGGCCGGCTGTCGAAAGGGGCCCGCCTGCAAGGACGGGGACACACACACACACACACACACACACACACACACACACACACACACACACACACACACACACAAGCCACGCCTGCCTCCCTGGAAAAAGGAGGAAAAAACTAAGTTTTTTGGAGGGAAAACGCACGGGAGCCGAAAAGGGGGCCGGCCTGCTTGCCGAGAGAGTCGAGGCGCGGGAAAGTGCACGGAGGGAGCACGGGAACGGGGAGGGGGAGAGAGAGAGACACAGAGACACACAGATGGACGAGAGACGAGACCGGAGAGGAAGGAGCTCCGGTCCACCTCGCTTGCTTGCTAGCTACGTCTGTCTTTTCACCGCTGAGAGAAGGTAGTGCACCGTTCCCGGAGGCGCTGCAATACCGGGCCGATGCGTGGAGAGGACGGAGCAAGCTCCTGATCCAGCTCCCTGTTCCAAAAATCCGTTTAATATGTGGTCCCCCGATGGGGGACGTATCAGATATTAAACTGATAAGAACAGATTTTTTTTTTTTTTTTTTTTTTATTGAAAAACAGTTCATAAAGGTCAAACATTCAACAATCTTCACCAACCATAAACAACACAACCACAAATGTACAAACGAAACAAACCATCCCACAAACCAAACCCCCCATAACAAACCCATACCTCCACCCAGGGTAACACAAACTAACCATCCCGCACAGCATATCCTCATATCATACCACACCCCACCCACGTCAAACCCCCCAAGACATACATAACAAAACAATAACATCCTTCGGCCCTCGCCCACAGTCCAAAATACGTCTCTACCCATACCCTTCCACAAACTGACACCAGAATGCTCCTTCCCTCATATCCATAATCCCGCCCTTCATGCAAATCATCCCGTCCCCTCCGCACCCTTTCCCCCCTTCATCCGCTCTTTCCTCCTTTTCAAAGCTGCATGAAGTTCATTCAACGCCCTAGCACACTCTATCGCCCTATCTCCTGACACCCTCACTGCCGTCACCCGAGACCCCTCAAGTTGATATTCGAACTTTAGAGAGTCATAAAACCTCTCCCGGGAATGCAATTCCGCTATAATGCCCTCGTCACGAACATTACAATCCAATCTACAGGGTACTGTCCAAACGTCAGCACTACACCCCTCATCTACATCCCTGTCCCACGGAGTCTCCTTCCCCTTAGACCATTGAATACGATCTACCCGTGGTATGGCCCAACGGCCTAACACCTTCTGGAATTCTATAGCCCTAGCCTCCCTCCCTTGCCTCGTGTCCCGAACTACTCCAGATCCACCCTCCCCGGGTGTCTCTACTGCCCCTTCACTACTCTCTGCTCCTAGTGATCCCTTACCAATCCCATCACTACTCGTCTGCCCTGTCGCATCCCCCACCTTTGCCTGACCTGGCGTCTCCCTGCCCGAACATTCCATCTCACCGTCCTCCTCCGAATCCTCCACAGCCAACACCTCAAAGGGGTTGGGGTCACCAACACTCATCCTACCCCCCTTAGCCTTACTCCGTTGTTCCTCCCCCTCCGGCTTCCTCTTCGACTTCCGCTTTGCTCTTATCTCCTGCGCCTCCTTCCTTCCTTCTTCCGCAGACATTACTTCTGCCCATGAAACCCCTTCCACTAAACCTTTAGACCCTTCTCCCACCTTCCCTTCATCCTCCTGAACCTTCCCCCCAGAAGCCTCCGCCAAACCCACAACCATCGCCAAAGTCTGCGACAGACTCCCCTCTCCCAGCTCCTCTCCCGGTGTCCCCACAGTTTCTGGCACGATATCCATATCGTCACTCCCCAAACCCTCAACCCGACCAGTCACCTCCTCGTCCCTCGATGTTCCTGCAACCCTGACTGTATCCTGCTTGTCCGTCCCCGGCTGCGCCCTCGAAGGCACTGGCCCCGCTGATGCAGCCTGTGCATATGTTCGAACCTTTCCCGAACACCGATTATACATGTGCCCCTTCTCGCCACATAGATTACACACAGGCTCTTTCTTACAGTTTGCCCCCACATGCCCCTCCTCCCCACACCTTCTACATATTATACATGGACAAGTTGCAACCACATGCCCCTCCTTACCACACCTCCGACAGCCACCTGGCTGACCCGGGTAAAACAGATACCCACGACTCGCACCAATCATAAAATTTGCTGGCGGATGCACCACGGCCCCCCCCAGTCCCGCACTGGCCCGGAAGCGGACTAAGTACCTCCGCCTGCAGTTCCAATAGCCGCCTGCATCAAAAACTTTATGTCCCGGACCCTGTACATCAACAAACCGCTTCAAAAAGAATCGCACCTCTTCCTCCGGCACAAAGGGGTCGAACACATGCACTTGCAATGGCCTCAACTCCCTTTCAAACAGCGGCTCCAAATAAAAAACATTCAGCGGTTCACAATCCTTGATTGCCAATGCCTTCTCCCAAACCTTCCGACAAATCACAGCCGATGCCAAAGTCAGATCCACTGTACCTTTCCCCACAAAGTCCTGGAAACATAAAACATCCTCCACCTTCAAAGAAAAAGTCTCCACCAAAATCCGACGTGCAAACACCGCTCGATCCAAAAAAGTCCGTCCGACCTCCAAATCCCGCAGCACAAACCGCACAGAGTCCCTCATTCGTCCCTCCCGGGACCGAGGGTCTCCCGCCACCATTCCGCCACTCCGCTCGCCCATCGCCGCCTTCCCAGGAACAGGAATCCGTCAACCCGGTATCCTCCGACTCGTCTGCCTCCAACGCTCCCCTCACGCAGCAGTCCTCCGGCCCGGATACACAGCAACTCCAACTCCTCGTCAGCTCCTCGCCAGCTCCTCGTCCGCTCCTCGTCCGCTCCTCCCGTCGCCTTCCCGACCCCCTGGACTAAGACCTCGGAATTGCGGGCTTGCCGGCTTAAACCTTGATCTTAGCCAAAAGGCCGAGAAGCGATGCCCGACGCCGGCCTTGGGCGGGCGCGCGGGCGTCCGGCTGGCGCGCAGCGGCGCAGGCCGACGCCTCTGGAGCCCGGTCCGCACGCGGCTGCCGGCCGCCCGGACTCCGCTCTCCCCCTCTCTTGCCTGCCTGCTTGCTCGCCTGCCTGCCCGCCAGTCCCGGGCGGGGGCCCTGCTCTTTGATCTCCTGTCAACGGCCCGACAACGACCGCAGCCGCGGGGGGCGCCAGCCGGCCGGCCTCCTTAGCTTAGGCCCCTCCCACCAGCAGCAGCCGTGCCGAGTGAGCTGCAAGCGAAAGCGGACCGTCGGCACCTGCGGGCAGAGGCAAGGGGCAGCGCTCTCTCGGGAGGGACGGGGACACACACACACCTGCCTGCCTGCCGAAAAAAAGAAAGAAAAGGTGTATATACTAAGTTTTTTGGAGGGAAAACGGCCGGCTGTCGAAAGGGGCCCGCCTGCAAGGACGGGGACACACACACACACACACACACACACACACACACACACACACACACACACACACACACAAGCCACGCCTGCCTCCCTGGAAAAAGGAGGAAAAAACTAAGTTTTTTGGAGGGAAAACGCACGGGAGCCGAAAAGGGGGCCGGCCTGCTTGCCGAGAGAGTCGAGGCGCGGGAAAGTGCACGGAGGGAGCACGGGAACGGGGAGGGGGAGAGAGAGAGACACAGAGACACACAGATGGACGAGAGACGAGACCGGAGAGGAAGGAGCTCCGGTCCACCTCGCTTGCTTGCTAGCTACGTCTGTCTTTTCACCGCTGAGAGAAGGTAGTGCACCGTTCCCGGAGGCGCTGCAATACCGGGCCGATGCGTGGAGAGGACGGAGCAAGCTCCTGATCCAGCTCCCTGTTCCAAAAATCCGTTTAATATGTGGTCCCCCGATGGGGGACGTATCAGATATTAAACTGATAAGAACAGATACTACACTTGATCTTAGCCAAAAGGCCGAGAAGCGATGCCCGACGCCGGCCTTGGGCGGGCGCGCGGGCGTCCGGCTGGCGCGCAGCGGCGCAGGCCGACGCCTCTGGAGCCCGGTCCGCACGCGGCTGCCGGCCGCCCGGACTCCGCTCTCCCCCTCTCTTGCCTGCCTGCTTGCTCGCCTGCCTGCCCGCCAGTCCCGGGCGGGGGCCCTGCTCTTTGATCTCCTGTCAACGGCCCGACAACGACCGCAGCCGCGGGGGGCGCCAGCCGGCCGGCCTCCTTAGCTTAGGCCCCTCCCACCAGCAGCAGCCGTGCCGAGTGAGCTGCAAGCGAAAGCGGACCGTCGGCACCTGCGGGCAGAGGCAAGGGGCAGCGCTCTCTCGGGAGGGACGGGGACACACACACACCTGCCTGCCTGCCGAAAAAAAGAAAGAAAAGGTGTATATACTAAGTTTTTTGGAGGGAAAACGGCCGGCTGTCGAAAGGGGCCCGCCTGCAAGGACGGGGACACACACACACACACACACACACACACACACACACACACACACACACACACACAAGCCACGCCTGCCTCCCTGGAAAAAGGAGGAAAAAACTAAGTTTTTTGGAGGGAAAACGCACGGGAGCCGAAAAGGGGGCCGGCCTGCTTGCCGAGAGAGTCGAGGCGCGGGAAAGTGCACGGAGGGAGCACGGGAACGGGGAGGGGGAGAGAGAGAGACACAGAGACACACAGATGGACGAGAGACGAGACCGGAGAGGAAGGAGCTCCGGTCCACCTCGCTTGCTTGCTAGCTACGTCTGTCTTTTCACCGCTGAGAGAAGGTAGTGCACCGTTCCCGGAGGCGCTGCAATACCGGGCCGATGCGTGGAGAGGACGGAGCAAGCTCCTGATCCAGCTCCCTGTTCCAAAAATCCGTTTAATATGTGGTCCCCCGATGGGGGACGTATCAGATATTAAACTGATAAGAACAGATACTACACTTGATCTTAGCCAAAAGGCCGAGAAGCGATGCCCGACGCCGGCCTTGGGCGGGCGCGCGGGCGTCCGGCTGGCGCGCAGCGGCGCAGGCCGACGCCTCTGGAGCCCGGTCCGCACGCGGCTGCCGGCCGCCCGGACTCCGCTCTCCCCCTCTCTTGCCTGCCTGCTTGCTCGCCTGCCTGCCCGCCAGTCCCGGGCGGGGGCCCTGCTCTTTGATCTCCTGTCAACGGCCCGACAACGACCGCAGCCGCGGGGGGCGCCAGCCGGCCGGCCTCCTTAGCTTAGGCCCCTCCCACCAGCAGCAGCCGTGCCGAGTGAGCTGCAAGCGAAAGCGGACCGTCGGCACCTGCGGGCAGAGGCAAGGGGCAGCGCTCTCTCGGGAGGGACGGGGACACACACACACCTGCCTGCCTGCCGAAAAAAAGAAAGAAAAGGTGTATATACTAAGTTTTTTGGAGGGA